>NC_086068.1:8500084-8800445 GCF_947568885.1 Cydia strobilella | reverse complement strand
TAAAACATAAAACTGTATGACAACTCGATCCTGGGTTTTCTCTATTTTCACGAAAATGAAAAACTGACTCGCTTCAAATCAAACCTCAATATTTTTTTGAAAAAAACACTGTTTTTTGAATACCTACTTAATTGAAAAAGACTGCATATTACGATACAGCAGAATTTTTATCATAAGTATATGTAATTCATTCTTTATTCTTTATTCAAACAAACACAAGTATAAGTTTACAGCGACCTACGCCAAGACACTTATACTGTTAATACATAGTCAGAATCATAAACATGTATACATTTTTCGAACTACGAGTATCTCTAGGAACTTAAATTAAACATACATACTACAAAGTTACATAGGTAGAGTTTAAAAAAATCCTGACACTACTTTGTAAGGACGGCCACTTGTCTGCGAATATGTCTGCGTTTTGGATTGAAGCTAAGAAGTTATTTAGTAATTCTATTGCTCGGTACGTGGGTGCGTTTGAACCGTGATAGGTGCGGACATTTGGATATGCGAAAAGGTTTCTGGCTCTACGTGCGCTACGCCCTACTGCAGCTATGTAGTTGTCTGGGGTAAAAATACGCATACGCTCCAGAACAGATGGGTTGTCAATTTGATTATTTAGAAGTAGACAGTAGTGTAAGGCAAGCGTTTGCTTACGCCTTAGCTCGAGAGACTCAAACCCTACCATTCCCAGTACAAAGGATGACGGAAATAAGTACGGGTAGTATCCATAATACCTTTTGTAAAGATGTCTAGTAAATTTACGTTGGACGCGCTCGACCATAATGTTATACTTTGCTTCCCGAGGGTCCCATGCGATGGAACTGTACTCAAGCTTGCTACGGACATAGGCATTATATAGAATTATTGCAATTTTTGGGTCACGAAACTCTGAAGTCGTTCTTATAATGAACCCTAAAATTTTGTAGGCACTTTTGCAGATATTTATAATGTGAGAGTGCATGTTTAGCTTAGTGTCGAGTGTTAACCCTAGATCTTTTATTTCTGTTACTCGGTCAAGGGGAATGTTTGTAAGAGTATATGTCTGGAGGATAGGATCTAGAGACCGGCTGAAACTTATTACTTTGCACTTAGATTCATTTAGGTACAAGCGGTTTGTTTTACTCCAGCTGTCGACCTCGTTGATTGTTTGCTGTAGTACCGTACAGTCGGATGCATTTACGACCGGTTGAATTATTTTAAGATCATCCGCATAGAATAGTGATTCCACACCTGATATATTACTTGGTAGATCATTAACCATTATTAAGAAAAGAGTAGGCCCCAGAGTGCTACCTTGACTAACCCCGGAACGTGTGTAATACCTTTCAGATTGGTAACAGTTTAATTGGACATATTGTTTGCGGTTCCTGAGGTAGTCAGAGAAGAAAATAAGAAGTTGAGGGGTGAAACCTAAAGCTGATAGTTTGCATAGGAGAGTATCATTGTCAACTAAGTCGAAGGCTTTCTTAAAGTCAAAATAAACAACATCAACTTGTCGTGCAGTATCCATTTCGCGTAAAACGCTATCGAAGAAGCAGATGTGGTTGGTGGTAGTTGATCGGGAAGCGCGAAATCCATGTTGACAATCTACTAATTTACGATTTATCTGATTGAGTAAACAGTGGTTTAGAATGGTCTCAAACACTTTACCAAACACGGACAATACAGCAATGGGCCTGAAGTTTGTGATATCAGAAGACTTGCTTATCTTAGGAATTGGGGTCACTCTTGAGACCTTCCATTGGGATGGGTATACGCCCAGCTTAAGCGATAGGTTGTATATGTGAAGTAGCGAGTGTTCTAACACATATACACAGTCCTTGACTAGAAACGGGGGTATACCATCAGGCCCAGCTGACGACTTAGGTTTGAGTTTCCGAATAGCGGCTCTAATTTCTGAAATACTGATCGTTGGGATAGCAATTATAGATTCATTGTTATTACCAGCCTCCCGTTCCGCCTTTTTGGGATCTAGTTGTGGAGCTTCAGGTTGGAATACTGAGCTGAAGAAGGACGCAAAAGCATCGACTGCTTCTTGATCAACGACTGTTTTACCTTTATATATGTATTCAGATATTTGATTTCTATTCTGTTGTTTACTTTTGACGTATTTCCAAAATTCTTGAGGGTTTTTACTTATATTACATTCAATATCGTGAAGATATTTTTTATAATATTTGTTAATTAGCTCCTTTACTTGAGACCTGTAATATTTAAACATTTCGAGGTTAAATTGTAGGCCTAATGATTTAAATTTCTTTAAGTGATAGTATTTTAGTTCGATATATTTTTTCATTTCCGGAGTGTACCACGATGGATATGTATATACTTTAGTTTTGGGTAGACGTTTGGGCACAGTAACATTGAAAACGCCGTAGTTTTTTGTAAAAAACGTCCACTGCAGAATCAATGTTGTCTGTATTAAGAACATCAGACCAGTCAATAGACTCTAGCTCTGTATACAAGACAGGGAAATCAGCTTTAAAAAAATTCCATCCGGTCGGAGCATCACTATGTTCAACACTACGCGGTAAAGGTAGGGCCCGCCTTGCCTGTCCTCTTGGCAGGGTGACAGTCACTCCTAAAGGTGGATGATATGGATCTATAGGTATCAACGGTCTACATCACTACCCACGCACACATCACTGAGACTAGTTAAAACTAAATCCAAAATGCCACCATATTCGTTACAAATTTTGTTTAATTGCCTAAGTTTGCAAAATTCAGTGAAACAATTAAATTGGTCAACTACAGTTTTTGTGCAGGAGGAGAGGTTGAAGTCACCAATAATTATGGATTTTATAGCAGAAAAAGTGCAAATTGCATTTTCGATACAAGTCAGTACTGCAAGAAATTGATTACTATTATAATTTGGCGGTATGTATGCCACACATATAAGTATTTTATTATTTTTAATATGAAGTGTAACAAATAATAGTTCCATGTCTGATGACCAGCCATCAATTTGCGTTACTAACTGAGGTTTGTATTTATCTTTCGCTGCTAGAAGTACTCCTCCCCACCCCGCGTCACCTGCCCTATCCTTACGGAACACGGTGTAGCCTGGTGGGAAGAGCTCAGCATCTTGTATCGAGCTCGTTAGAAATGTTTCCGTGAGCGCAAAAATGTCACAGGCACTTGCGAGGGCATTTCTATAAAAGAGCGAGGTTCGGCTACGTAGTCCCCTAACATTTTGGTATATTAATTGTATTCTTGTAAAGCGGTTATTGCTATGTATTGTTTTGGTCTGCGTAATTTTGTCGAAAGGGCTGATTCCAAGGTTTTACACATACGTCTTTTGGCCAGTTATCAGGGATCATAATTCTATCAACCATACTCGATGGCACAGTGAGCTTAAATGATGCATATTGACCGCGGGATTTAAGACACTCAACTTTGAATGTGTCACAATCATAACCTGTGATAACTTTTAAGTGATCTTTAACTACATCTTCAGGGGTTCCCAACTTTACATAATATAGGTGAATTTGTCTCATCCATTCAGACGCTTGGAGTTGAGAAATGCAAGTGGTAGCACAGCCCCGTGTGATTCCCTTTAGTGACTTTCTATGGTCGTTAATTTCTGACAGGCCATTTTGGGTTGGATTTGTTTTGCTAGATGTTGATGGCGGTACCTTAAGCGGTGCGGCAGGAGTGGTAGACACTTGTTTGTCTTTATTTTTGTTAGGTTTGGAATTGTTGGTTGTTCTTGCCTTAGGACTGGAGCGAATAATAATGGGCTGGACTGGTAGTAGGACAGGAGAAGCTGGCGTGGTGGTGGTGGTCATAGCGGCGGCAGCAGCGGCGTACGATGGATAAGTATTGGTAGTGGCGGTGGTGGTAGCAGAAGCTGCTACGGGAGCAGCGGGGGTGAAGGTGAAGGCAGGGACAGGTTTAGCGACGGGACCGGTAGCTGCAATGGGACCATTGTGCTCACTTATTCCTGTAACATTATTATGCAGTAAGGCAGTAATCTTATTAATAAGTGTCGGGATTAATTCTTCTGACACCCTCTTGCAAATTTTATCGACTAGGCGTTCACTGAATGATTCTTCAATCTCCTGGCGTACAATTGAACGAATACTTTCAAAGTAGAGAATATCGTCGCGGAAAGTCTCATTGCAATACTGCACACTAGTATTTAGTACATTTGGGGACCGCTCTCGTCGTGTTGTTATGTTTCCAGAACTATCTGCTACGTCGATAGGAACAGAAGGAGCGTTGGAAGTACTGGGTTTGGGTAAAGGAGTAATCGACTTCTTCGTTTTATTTACGATATTCGTCTTTACAGAAGTTTGGTTACATTGACGGCATTTCCAGTTACTTTTATTTTGTATGGTCATAAGAGTAAACCGTTTAAAACTTACGCCCATTTCTTCAAAACAATTTAGGCAGTACCTGGAGTGGCAGGAACAACAATCCAAAAAAATTTTGTGGGTCACTGTGCTACATTTACTACACGATTTAGGCATTGTCGAATGGTATTTCTGAGGCTGATGGTTACTAGCAGCTGGCCGCGGCTGCTGTCCACTTCGAGTTGAATTACACACAAGTATGTTCTAACACTTCTAACCATGTACCTATACTAACAGGGCATAGCATTATTCGTCATAATCACCAAAATTACTTATTTCAACAGTATTTAGATATTAAACAGTTTTTCTTGTAGGTACAACAAAACCTTTACAAACCTTTACCTTTACTTTTGGTTTTTTATCAACCCACCCTCGTAATAGTTACTATATTTTTAAAGCGTTTTTCGATAAAGAGACACGTCAATATTGTGTACCAATTTTCTAATGCTATAAAAACGAGGTATAGTAGATATTGTTATGAAAGTCAGGTGACAATGATGCAATATACAAGATTGAGCAGATTGGTTGTCCTAGTTTCTGATAGCCATAAATCTTCAGTTTTTTTTTTAAATATATTTATTGCAAATAAGAAAAAAAGACACTTTACATACATTATGAAAAAAAAAGCTGCAGCGAGGCCTGTTAGATAGTGGTATTCTACCAATGTATTTGAAATTTTTGGCGGGCACATATGCACAAGCGCTGCACGCTGATCCGTCAAAAATGATATCAACGATTTGAGAGGGGGACATATTGCCCGAATTTTCTGCCGATTCCAGGTTCATGGCAAGGTCAGCCATGTTCCCTGAACGAAGTCTTCCGTTGACCGATGACAATGGTGGGCATGTTTGGTTTTCATACCGGAAGAACTCGACCAGATCAAGCTGCCTTTCTCGTGCCATTATAAAAAGATGGGAGTAGGTACAGACTCAACTTTTTATTTGGTCGAGTGGTTCATTTGTCAGTCTAATATTTTAAAGTATTTTTTAACGGGATCATAATAGCGTTTTTTTAATGTATTGAGCCGCGTATCGACTGCGCGCGGCTGCCGCGCGAGCCATGTTAGACCGCGGCAAACCTGCGTTTTGGTGCGCGAGCCAATTTTAAAGCGCACATTTTCATATAGCGCGGCAGGCGATCCGTGAACAAACATTCATTTTGTGCGCGGCAACCATGGACGTATTAATGCAGGCTGCGTTAGGCCCATTTCTACGCTTATTTCATTCCATGCATCCTTTCTTAGATATTTATTATGATATTCAGTGCATTTACTATTCCATAAGTAAGGTTTTAAGCCATATAATCTAATCAAATTTCTCGTTATCTATATTGCCGCGCGTCTCTAGATTCTCTAGGTCCGTCCCAATTGCGCGCGCACAACACACTGACACTCCTTAGTCCTTTGCCGCGCCACCAAAAACCGACACGAACTGGTTCGCCGCGCGGCACGTTCGAGTGCGCCAATGTTCGAGCTGCCGCGCGCGGCGGAGCCGTCCCCATGTTGCGCGGCCGCCGCGCGAGCCAATGTTCGGTGGTTTTTATTGCCGCGCGCAGTCGATACGCGGCTTTACTCGTTGCCAGTTTTCTCCACCAGGCACAAAATTGTTGCAGCCGTTGAGGGTGCCTAATGCTATGAGACTATATAGTTCTAGTTATGGTGCCTAGGGGTATTCTCACCACTTTTAGCATGATACATTTGTTCAGTTTCTTTTTCTAGTAACATAGGTTATGCTCGTGGTGTCCCCCCAACACCCCTTCGTCCTGTCTTGTGGATAACAAATTTTCGTGGAAAAGATAATAATAAAATTAAATATGGTTTAAGTTTATAATTTGTTTATTAAGGTGCACTTTTGGTTAAATTTTTCAACTATAGAAGGTGTTATTTCAGTCAATTCTTCAGAGTCCTTTTACTTTATTCTGTACTATTCTCGTACCTACACTACATGTCACATTGATCGCACACATTCATCGCTTTCCAACTATGTGTCTAAAAACGTATTTAATAAATACGTAGGTATAGGTATACATACATAAATACTACTTACATATGATCAGTGCACTTTCGTCAGTAGTGTCGAAACTGTACCCAAATTCAATTTAAGTACTGACACTTTTTGACACTACTGACCAGAACGAACTAAAAATAAATCTAGATACATTTTCGTCAGCGGTAAAAAATCATTAATGGCGTCGTATATCTGCGATACGAACGTGGTTAAGTTATTTACTACTTCTTTATTCAAACGGTCCATATACTTCTTAATTTCAGGTTCAGGAAAATCTGGATCATGGTTATGTGGAGTCTTGTGAAGAATAACGAAATTTTCACCTTTTGTTTTTACTACAGCATAACACTTACTGTGTGTACTCTTCCACAAAGTTGTTTCATCCTTGTTGCTCCTTTTTATACGGTACCGGTAACCAGCTTTTATCATAATTCGCCCCCCTCGTTTTGATGTTACAAAGTCCATGGCATCCGTACTAGATGTCACGGAGGCACCTGGTTTATATGGGTACGGTTGTTATTATTTTGGCTTCTCGTTCCAAGTTGGCTCAAGAATTTTTTTTTTTTTTTATTAAATACAGCAACTATCCTTACAGGTAACCCTAATACAATAGTGCCTTAACCTTAAATTAAAAATAATCCTTATTACTACTTAATTAAATAATTCAAATTAAAAATTCAATTTATTACAATTACAATACACAATAGTCAATTTAGATTTCAATATGTCATTACACAATCATTCAAATTAAATTTCAATCCATTACATAACACAATACATATAAACACATACATATAGAGCAATAAAAAAGATCTGTTTTGTCGGCAACGAGATTCAGAACGTGTATAGTACGGCTGAGAGGTGCCTTACGGAGCAGATTCGTCCTGCCAGTTGGCTCGGCCAGCAGCTGTGGTTGCCGCCGCCGCTCGGTGTACCTGTACCTGTCAGGCACGCACAGCTTGAACATTTGTAAAATGTCCGGGTTGCAAATACTACCGCGGAGATCCCGAAGCAAGTAGCACGCAAGCGCCAGATTCCTGCGAGTTTCTAATTTGTCGTACCCGACCATGCCAATCACAAAAAGTGTGGGATACATCAGCATATTATACTTTTCTGTAGCGATATCTACAGCCCCTTGGTAGTTTTCAGTCAAGTATACTTTAAGATCTAGATCGCCCAGTGTCATTATTTAGTTCTTCGTCATTATCTCATTATGGTCAGTTTTTCATTTTCTTTTTCTCTTTTCACGTTTCTCTCTATCCCAACTATTTACCCAATCCATTAAGGAAATGGCAGATATAACATGTTGTGTTTCAAATAGATCCTGTTATTTCGCTCTTTTTGTTTTTTTGCTTCTCTTGAATTTCAGTAGTATATTGATATAAATAAATACTACCACAATGGTATCTTTTTAACATTGGCAACATGTGCGAGTTAGACACGGGGCATAACTACTTGTATAGTTGGTCAAGCAAATCTAGTCAGTAGAAAAAGGCGCGACATTCAAATTTTGTATGGGATGATATCCCTTCGCGCCTACATTTTTTAAATTTGCCGCCTTTTTAACTGACAAGATTTGCTTGACCAGCTATATATACTATTTATATTCACAAGAACGGTTTACACTTGGACGTAGTTACGCGAAAACGTTCCAACCCACAGCGACCCCATTTTGAGATAAACGCAATTTTGTGTTTTAGCGGTACACTTTTTCCCTGTAATTATTTCAGGCAAATACTATTGGTTTTACTGTGGAATGCCAAACTGGTTATTGGATGATATGCATATTTTTTGTACATACATAATACAAGGGGCATATAAATAGGTAAAACGAGTTTGAAACGTTTTTGCTAAATTTAATTTTGTATGAACCTTGTTAAATAGCAATTATGCATAAACGTTCCAAAACGAATTTAAGTGTATTATTTTATAAATATATATCTAAAATAAATTTAATATGTAAAATAATAAATAACAATGAGGAACATACAATAAAAACAAAAAAAATAGAAAATGTATTGCAAAAAAAATTGGATGTGATCTTTTGAGCTTAGAACCTATGCCAAAAATTAGCTGATATGGTTCCAAAAGTTATAAAAGAATAAAGCGAGAACTACAATACATAAAAGAATCTGATTTTTGTTTATTGTGGCCTAATGGCAAACCGATTGCTCCAGCGAAATTAGTGGACTTACAATCCATGTACCACTACATACCTGAGGATTGCCTTCAATTTTATAGAACGCTTCAAAGTTCTGAAGAAGCTACTGATGATGTTGATGGGTTTGGTGGAGTTCCAGACTTCGAGATCATAGAATACGATGATGATTGAATGTTTAATATAAGTTTTTGATAACTTTTGGAACCATATCAGCTAATTTTTGGCATAGGTTCTAAGCTCAAAAGATCACGTCCTATTTTTTTTTGTAATACATTTTCAATTTTTTGTTGTTGTTTTTGTATGTTCCTCATTGTTATTTATTATTTTACATATTAAATTTATTTTAGATATATATTTATAAAATAATACACTTAAATTCGTTTTGGAACATTTATGCATAATTGCTATTTAACAAGGTTCATACAAAATTAAATTTAGCAAAAACGTTTCAAACTCGTTTTACCTATTTATATGCCCCTTGTATTATGTATTTACAAAAAATATGCATATCATTCAATAACCAGTTTGGCATTCCACAGTAAAACCAATAGTATTTGCCTGAAATAATTACAGGGAAAAAGTGTACCACTAAAACACAAAATTGCGTTTATCTCAAAATGGGGTCGCTGTGGGTTGGAACGTTTTCGCGTAACTATGTCCAATTTAACAAAAGAAGACAACACGGCAGCACGTCTTACTTTGTCGGCATTTGTTTTCACACTACGATGACAAGTAGGTCCGCGGCGGCGTTTCGTTTCACATGTGCGTTTCGTTGGTGCTGTCATTTTACGGGAGCAAAGAGTAATAATGTTGCCACCTTTATTGTAAATAGTCCATTGATTCCTTTGACTAAATACATAAACTTAAATATACCATAGTTATTTATTTTGGTAAAAAATATTTTTTTCTCTTGAACATATTTAATAGCAAAAATGGATCAAGTATATGTGGATCGTTTATAGCAAAAAATTTGAAAATAATATATTATAATAAAACGTTCGAATTTATTTAGAACAGTCTTCGCAGCTTAAAAAAACAGTATGGATTAATCTAAAAGGTTTCAAATTACATGGAATATTTTTGCAGGAATAAAAAATGTATAAAGATTTTGCAAAAACGTTCCAACCCACATGGATCATTTAAGAAACAATTAAATGTGCGTTTTATGAATTTAGTATAATGTTCCAAGACAAGTGGAACAATATAACGATATGTTATTCTATTAAGAGTTTTTCACAATATGTTTCAGTATGCATGTAATGTTTTTACTTTATTTTGAGTACACGTCCTTGGCATAATGGTGGGTTGGAACATTTGGGTCAAACTTTATTGATGAAACTAACCTAAAAATACTAGCATCTTTGTGTGCACATGATGTAATATGTCAAAAATAGTACCCTGGTTATGGTAACTCATTTTCGAGTGACTTGTGGGTTGGAACGTTTTCGCGTAACTACGTCCACTTACACTTGCTACTGTGTCTATGGCCAAATCGTATTTTTCCATAGACCTAGCATTATATAGACCAGCTATACGCGTGCGCCCGTAAGGGATAGACATAGATGACGTCATAAACGTGGGGATACTATATTGGTAAAAATTACCCCAATATTTGATATCACGTTGGGGCGATTACCCTGGAGGCAAAGTTAGCTTGTTTGACGGTATTAAAAAATTGTTAAACAAAATGTCAATGGGTCGTTCTTTTTAGGCGTATAAATAATGAAATACCTCTTATAATTCGCGCAGGTGGTACAAAACTAAACATGTTTAGTAAATAAAACGTAAAATAAAATGTATTATGGGTTTTAATTTAAAGAAATCACAAATCGCAATCACACCAATTAATGTACACCACATTTAATCTTCACAACATTTGTTTATTTATTTTTTGGAATTAGAAGTAAAAAAAAACTTCGAGGTCAAAATTACCCATAAAATTATGATATTTTCATCTGGTATCCCTAACATGATTGTTATGCAGCTAAATTAAGAAGAAGTTTAAAAATGGCTGACCTCCGACTCCTACCTACCTACGTAATTTGGGCGGATAATTTTACAAATAATGTTTTGTTAATTTGCGTAAATAATTGTGATATTTTTATTGAAATCGTTTGATTCTACATTGCTTTGAGTGTAACGTAATTTTACGATGTTATTCTCACATATTGCGTTAAGAGGAAGGTGTAAAATACCGTACTTACGTGTGAAAGGTTATGATCTCATATTTTTGCTCAGAGCGGCTATTACAGCCGATTACAGAACAATTCACCAGTATTTTATCAAAGTTCAAGCATTCAAAACGCTAACCATCACTATATTTCATAAGAGAAAGCACAATTTCATACAAAACAACAACAATTAAACAAGCAACGAACAAACATGACATGTCACGTACTTATTTGTTTGCCACAACCTCGGTTGTGGCAGCGGTGGAAAAGTGAAACTATGACAAGGACAAACAATAACAGCGCTTTCTCTGATACTCCTACTGAAAGATACATAAGACTATCCCGTTCGGTCATTTTCCCCCACTCCTCATGACCGATCCAGTTATACTAGATTCATGTATTTTTAACCGACTTCAATTTCATAGAAGGAGGAGGTTCTGTATTCGGTTGTGGCTGTTTTTTTTTTTTTTTTATGTATGTTCACCGATTATTCCGAGACCCGTGGTCCGATTTGAGTAATTCTTTTTTTGTTCGAAAGGAGCTACTTCCAAGTTGGTCCCATATTAATCTGGTTCTGATCTGATGATGGGATCCCTGAGGAATTGAGGGAACTCCTCAATTTTTAAAGGCACATGTATGGTGATTTGGGTGTTTTCATAAGCAACTTGAGCATTTTCTCTCGAAAACGACCAATTTGATGAAGTGGACCTGATGATGATGATTGTTTTGAAGATAGTGATGATGATTTTTTTAATGTAGGATGTTCAGCGATTACTCCGAGACCCGTGGTCCGACTTGAACAATTCTTTTTTTGTTTGAAAGGAACTACCTCCAAGGTGGTCCCACATTAATCTGGTGCTGTTCAGATGATAGGATCCATGAGGAATTGAGGGAACTCCTCAGTTTTTAAAGGCACATGTATGGTGATTTGGTCGTTTTCTTAAGCAACTTGATCATTTTTTCTCGAAAACCACCAATTTGATGAAGTGGAGCTGATGATGATGATTGTTTTGATGATAATGATTTCAGCGATTACTCCGGCACCCATGATCCGATTTGAGTTATTCCTTTTCTGTTTGAAAGAAGTTACCTCTCCAAGGTGTTTTCGTAATATTTTTAGTTTTGATCTGATGATGGAATCCGTGAGGAATTGAGGGAACTCCTCAATTTTGAAAGGCACGTGTATGGTAATTTCGGTGTTTTCTAAAGTAACTCAAGCATTTCCTCACCAAAACCACCAATTTGAAGTAGTACAACTGTAGCCTAACCACGAGTTTGGCACTAAATATTCTTCGTAACTTACTTTGTACACTAATACGCCAGTACGAGCGAGATGCATAAACAGTAAGTTACGCACACGATAGCGAATATATCAATGTCAAACTCGTGGTAAGGCTACTGATAACTTCCCTCGTATGTGTATTATGATTTTTGATGTAGGTAGTGTTGGAAACAACCAAAGAGACTGAGAGGTGAAGGTAGAGGGTATTAGTGTTTGGGGGGTTTGAGGTTGGGGGTTGAGGGGAGGTGAGTTGATGGGTCGGGGACGAGGGGTTGGGAGTTAAGGGATTGGGGGTTAGGGTTAGGAGTTAAGGGGTCTGGGGTTAGGGGTCGGGGAATGGCGGTTGATGGGTTGGTGGTTTAGGGTCGAGGGGTTCAGTGATCAGGGGTTGATGTGCTGTGAGGTTGAGTGATCGGGGGGTTTGAGGGATTGGGTCAGTGGCGGGGCGGAGAATGGATTTACTGACAGGAATGATTTCCCAGACGGACTCGAGGAAAATTCTGATTATTTAATAAAGTTTACGAATTTACAGATTAACATGATTATGTTTTTCATTCATGCATCACGCTCTTAACAATGGCTTAAAACTAAAAATGGAAAAATAAAAACTTTTATAAAAAAAAGATAAACCGACTTCAAAAAGGATGAAATAAAATTTATCCTTTTTAGGGTTCCGTGTTTAAGTATATGCGTTACCAACTGATATGTTTGAAGTCGGTGCCAAGCCAAGTACTCCAAGTAGTAACAATACCAGTCAAAAATAATCAGCTTGATGTCTATAAATCCCATTACAACTGTACAAATATTATAAACGTGAAAGCAATTATGTCTGCCTCTTTGCTACCTTTTCATGGCTAAACAACTGAACCGCTTTAGCTGAAATTTTGCATGAAGGTTCCTTGAATTGTTTTATGTTTTGAAATGTAGTCCTCTGGATAAGCGACAGAAAATAACTCAGTCCCAATCCCACACTTGCGTGCTATGACTGTTTAAGAATTAGTAAGAAATGCTCTTTAAAAAAATACGACGACAAAACGTATTAGATTTACACTAACGTGCCGACAAGCATGGTACGAACTGCGCCAAGAAGGTTCAACCGTGTGTTCTGTTCTGAGGTGTACAGAAAGTTCGTTTATTGTCGTCGTGTAACGCTGCGTCTTACATAGGCGAACACTCGCGAACGCGAAGCGAAGCGACGCGGTACGGCGCGGCCGGCCCAAGGCGTTCGCATTCGCAACGAAATCGCTCACGTAGGACACTTCTATATAGGTATCGAAGGATTAATTAAGGCGCCGTGCCGCGCCGCTTCGCATTCGCGTGTTGTTCGCCTACGTAGTACGCTGCGTTAGGTAATCCAACGTACATACTTATATAGCCGCATCTTTATCAAATTGCACCAAAATCACTATGAATATATGGTTTAAAATTTGGCTTGGCACCGACTTCAAACATATCAGTTGGTAACGCATATTCTTAAACACGGAACCCTAAAAAGGATAAATTTTATTTCATCCTTTTTGAAGTCGGTTTATCTTTTTTTTATAAAAGTTTTTATTCTTTTATGTAAGGCAACATTTTAACTTGCATGTCAATGTCATCCGACTGCTGACAGCAAAATAACAAATGTGCATTCGGTACGTTGATCAAACCAAAAATCCTATTGGATTTCTAAACGTCATCCCATATGACATTTGCGAAAAAAATCGCGAGTTTCTCTTTGGTACTCAATTTGTGATGTATGCTACAGTGTTCGCCTGTCTCTTTGAACCATGGTGACTCAATACAGTCTTTCGTAACAGTTAAAAAAATCATTAAAAATGCCAGTTCCCCGTCGTATTTAGTGTTCTATGGCCTGTGATGTCTCATAATCGTTAGATCTTTATACTCGTAATCATACACAATGTACAGCGAAACGCTTAATTCGGTCAAAATTTGAAGAGTACCACGTCGAGAAATGGGTTCCAGGCTAAGGTAATTGTTTCATTTCCTTCCCTCTTATCTGTATAAATGGTGACGGTTCGTCAGCAGCCCCGTAAGATAATTTATTATGCTTAAAGGCTCCGGAGCTTCACTGCACAAAGATACGTATTTCCTATTTAATATCACTCGAGTGTTGTCGTTTCCGTTGGTAACACTCGTTCGCTTGTTGATATCGTAGTATCTCGAACGTAAACAAGCCATACGCCTACTTCCTAAATTCATGATTGTTTAAGGCATGTATCACATTACAATATTCATATTGCTGACTGAAGTGAAAAATTGTCACCTTGATTATTATACCTGTTCAATACCTAACCTGTACGGAAACGAAAAGAAAGGGCAGCTGAACCCTTCGTTTTCTTTAATGTGCATTGTAATCTTGAATGTACACACTCATTTGTCACAAATTTTCCAAGATCAGATTTTGCTGATTTTTCTTGGTTTCTTTCAATAACAGGATGTTTATAAAATACCTATTCAAGAGTTGTTTCTTATAACAAAGTTAAGTTAAAGTGACTTATCTTTTCCAAGCCATAATATTTTTATTAAATAATGAGAATAATAATGATATTTTTATTTTAATGTATGTAGGCTGTGAATCTGACAGCTGCAAATAGATTGAAACAAAAAGCCCATCGCATAGAGAATTAGAAACATATAATGTCAAGAGGGATACACTACTGTGTTTTATCAACTATCGATAAATATTTGTCACAACTTGACATCGTTTAAGTAATGAAATTACACTTTTTGTTTAGAAAAAATATATACGGTTGTACCTTTTTGGAAGTCGGTTAAAAATGATGGATAAAACAGCAAATACATTTTATGCTTCTTTAGTTGTTTTAAATGAACTCTACAATTAGAGCAATATAATATAGTGGAAAAATCTATATTGCAACTTAAACAAGAATATGTCTTTATCGATTAGTTTATCATTTTTCTTTTAGGATTAACCATTTTAGTAATACGGCACCGGAATCAATTATAAAAACTAAAGCGACATAGATGACATATGTAAAGTGTACATGATTTATTTTAATATGGAGATGCAAAGAGGTCAAATGTTACAGAATAATGTGAAAAGGGAGTGATCGGTGATATGCAAAAAGTTTCGATAACATTGATAACTGGAATTGTCGATGAAAATCCCCCTTGAAGTTTGATTTCTGCTATGAGAATTCCGCTCCTTGCATATAACAAATGATTGATAATTGTTGGAATGTATCTGTCATTTTGACATCTGTTTGTTAGAGAGAGAGATAAAATTTAAGAGGTTTGTAAGAGGTTGCTAAGTGTTATGAATAAAGGGGACAGTGGAAAGTGAATGGCAGATAATGTAAGTCTCATAATGTGGGTTTAGGGTCTGAATAAACTGGACGGTGTAAGGGCTAGTATATTGAAATTTTGCTTATGCTACCTCAGACCTTGCGTTTGAACTGTAACTGACTGTTCACAATTTTATGGCAATAGGATAGTCTGAGTTTTTAATGTAAGTTGGTTAATTGCTGTAACCTTTATGTAAAAATATTGATTTTTTGTTTTCCAGGTCAATACAATTATTGTAATGATTAGATGTAGAGATTTTCCTAGCACAAATGTCATATTGTTAGTGCTTGACAAGATAAAAACATTGCCAATCCTGTTATCGATAAGTACTGCTTCAACATTAATGATTTTCAATAGTTCTGCTATGCACCCATTATATCAGTGGAGGTTGAAAACTCTTTTATTCAATTTGTGCGGATTTTTTCAAAAAGGAGAAGGAGTTTAACACCCGAAAATATGGAAAAAAAATTGTGGTTTACTTTGAGAATCATGTAAGAAAACCTGTGTGATGGTTTTATTGGAAATGGTGATTTGAAAAACAATCTTGGTGTATGTGTTTCATCATGTCATGGAGTTTTTTTTAAGTTCCTACCTATTAAGTATGTGGGTAAAGTATTAATAAATTGATAGTTTCATTAATCTTGTTCATTTATTTTCAAACAGGCCACATTTGTTTATATCATTATTATGACAGTTATAATCGTATCACTATCGCTATTGATATCTATCAATGAACTTAATCTCGGAAGTCACTAGCATTGCCTTGTGTTTGTGCTAGAAAAATCTCTAGGTCTAGTACTGAACTATGAACGTAATTAGCTATTCAATAATCAGATTTTAATTAGGAATATTAACTAAACACAAGATATATCTGCTATTTGAATATTAAATATTGGTTTTTAACAACTTCATTAGTTGCTTGGTAAAACATCTAAGCCATCTAAGGAATAAACAGTTTAAGTAGGTAATTAAATGTACTTTCACTTATTGTTTATTATTATTGTAAATTCTATTGAAAACCTTTATTGCTTGTTCTTTTATTTATTTGTTCAATGTTCAAATATACTTTATTAATGTAGGCCTAGCAACAAGCACTGAATGGTGAATAATATGTACATATATATTATCTCAAGCTAATTTTCAGAGCAATTTATTGATGTTAATATTATTTAGTCTATCCTTAGCACAAGCGAGAATTTTCAAACAACCATAATAATAACCAACATATAGCTGAACAAGTTTGGGAACAAAGACGCCTAGTCTTACTAAGATGATATATAGTTGAGAAATTCAGATGGGCACCGCCGTGGCGGGGTGGCCTAGGGGTTCATGGTGTTAGCCACGATAGCTAAAGACGCTGGTTCGAATCCGGCCTTCACCACTGGAGGGCTTCTTCACTTTTTCTTTAATATATGACATCTATTACAGTTTTTAACATATAGCTGGTCAAGCATATCTTGTCAGTAGAAAAAGTGGCCGAATATATCCATTTCATTCCAATATATTTACCCACTTTGACTGTTACTATTAATTTGATGTTGACTGTAACTGTCACAGTCAACAGTGTTGACTGTCACCACATTCTATGTGGGGGCAGTGGGGAGACACTCCTCCTTTTGGGCAAACTTGGCTTCGTTCGGCTCAGCATTTCTCCGTGGAATTATTAGAGTTGACACAACTTAACGTCCCTTTGCGTGCACGGCCACAGATAATGACTTGAATTTTGACAACCCTAAATAGCCGAAAGGGATAGTACCATACATTAGAAAGGGCCAGCATGATTCGACCCTGAATCGCTGTCAAACTCCGGGTTCGTAGGCAGTGTCCTTTCTGTACAGCAGTACTATTACTTATTCTGTGGTGGGGGCCATTCTATTAAAGCCTATAACCTCTTACAGCAGAGGTCTACTCCTACAAATATATTTTTCAGAAAGTGGTTTGTATTATAGATTGAAATAAAACAGTGCAATGATGGGCTTTACTCTTATTTCAGAGACACAGCACGGCTGTTTGAATTGTTTTGTGAAGTATCACCTGGAGACCCCACAAAGGAACCACGGGAGCCGTGTATCATCAGAAAATATCCAGAAGGACTCAGAACAGAGGATGAACTAAAAGATGTTCCTAAGTTCACATTCCCCTGTGAATTAGATAGGTGAGTGACCTGAGAATTATATATTAATGAACAACAATGAACAACATACTTAAGAATCCTAATATTAACTGATACATTCTCTTCTGCTGTCAAGTTTCAATGTCAATGTTTTTATTAGTAAAACTACGCTAACTATGAAATGGAATCTAAACAAACGGCAAAGTTACAAGAAAGAACCGTGCGTCTCTATAATTATATGAATCTTTTTAAACATATTAGAGTATAACTATGAAGTACGATTTGTTGTTTCTTTATTAATATATTGTATTATTTAATAACATAACTATGTGACATAAATTATACAAATCCACGCTGGGTTAGTTATGAATTATTTATTGAAATGTGATATCTTAGGTAAATTAGATTGTATAATATGACAGTATTTTATTACTTGTCTACAGTCTAGGCAGTTGGTCTAGCATAACTTCTAACTATTACGTGACAATTTGCTTAAGGTAGCCTTTTTCGTTTCTTTCAGTACTATTGCGAAAGGGGTGTTTAGCCATCTTTGCGTACGTTACAGCAAAGCTGAAAGGAAGTATTTTGTTATTAGCAGTCAATTATGTCGGTGTGTATTACTTGTGATCCACCGTATCGTATTTACTATAAATTTGACTGATGGCTATATTATGAGTAGATAAATTTTTTCAAAAAGTATGAGTTTCTACACGTTTTTTTTTAACTCCACAAATATAAGGAAACTGAATGGCAGTTAATTTTCTTTTTTTTATCGTTAAAAGTAATAGGGGATATTACTGCAATGTTCTGCCACCAGTGCAGCACTAGCCTTTTTAGTAAACCATAGAGTAACTTTTACATACTGTACCTATCTTTAACAGGTTTTCATCATCATCAAGGCGGTTTGTTTACAGAGGACCTACCGGGAAACACGAATCCGAAATTTCGATATTTGCCTCTTTATCGCTCCAATATGCAAGAGTGACGGAGATGTTAGATAACGAAATTTCGATTTTCTTGTTTCGCGATAGACCCTCAGATTGTGGTAGTCGCTCCACCTGCGCATAGTTTCGCGTAATATTTCCTATTAATAGCGTTGTTGCAACATGGGCATTTATATTCAAATCCACCAAACAATGGAAAACTATGACGTATCAATGACGTTCGAGATAGTAGTACTTGTGTAAATAGCAAAGAGAATTGATTGTAATAGACAGGTAGTCTAAGACAAAAACTTGCCTCTTTTAGTTTGACATCCAAAATAGATGGCGCTGTGTTGCGCCATATGTTTTGTGGTCACTGAATTGTCAAACGTCAATTTTTGACAATCAAAGTTACCGCAAAATGTATGGAGCTGTACAGCGCCATCTCGTTTACCTCTCAAATTCGAAGCACGAAATTGTCTTAGATTTTACACATCTTATTTACTCAATCATTGTATTGTATCTTTGATAAATAGTAAATGTAGCGAATGTATAAACTCATACTAAACACTAATCAATGTAAACAGGCCGTAAGGCAAGTTTACACGCTCGTAGGGGCCTTATCAGATAAAAATAAATCATTGATTATCCCCAAACAGGAGTTAATTAGAACATCAGTTTCTTTGAGAAAGTTACTTAATTTAAGCTCAGGAATGCACCCTTGAACATGAATGAGGACTACCGTTTTTGTGCTCACCAGTTGGCGCCACTGTAGATGTAGGTCCAGAAAAACAGATCTCAAAATTCTGCTATGCTTATTTTTATAAAATCAATACGTTCATTAATACACAAAGGTATTTTAACGTCTAAATGTACCACTTTTTTAACCTGTTTAATTTTGCATATATTTTATTTGGCACTTTTTTAAACCACTAACATTTATTGAGCTATATCTATTGTTTACCATGATTAATCAAAGATGGACAAAGATTTACCACAATTATGAATAAGGAGTGAAAATTCCCGATAAAAAAGCTTGAAACGGACAAAACTTCTATGCATTTGACATTTTGAAAGACCTACATCTACACTAGCGCCCCTAGCGGCGAAATTAAACGCGATAGCCCTCATTGAGGCGCGGCCACACTGCCAACTGTGCCAAGTCGATGATTGACGATTTGTTTTTGTTTTTTTTTTTCAGTACTTTCGTTCAGCACTATTCGTTTGTGATGACGGCTGTGGATTCAAAGTATACGTTTTGTTTCTGCCGATACGACCCCAGAACGAACACCTCTCTAGTAATAATGTCTCACTTACCATGGCACGACATATTTTATAAGTAAGTACGGTTCCTAGATAATTTGTAAGTGTAAGGTCAATGTGGAAAAGACCGTCTATTAGGGATAAGACCATCTACAAGCGCTTTCGTCGCTTTAAACTCTTGCGTTAAACACACACATACATACTCCGCTTACAGAAAGTCGGTAGAGCAGAACGAGTGAATCTTTTTCTTTCTGACTGTGTCTGAGCGACTTACGTTACGAGAGCTCTTACCCTGAGAGAGATTATTATTAGTCATATTATCAGAGCCTAATGCAGTACCTATATTTAAATTGGTGGTCAAAGACTCCAGTAAAGACTTGAGGCTTTCAAGCAAGTCTTCTTAACTGTAATCAACTTGGAAGGGCCTGAAAAATTTGTTGAAAGCTAATTTCCGTCTTATTACTTTGCTAAGGTTATCGTAACAGTAGGTACAACAGTTTATAAGAATTTCCATACAACTGGCCCCTTTTCATTGCTCTCGAGTGTATATTAGAATAAAAGAGCATATAATCGTTTTTTTTTCTTTTGCTTTTTTACATGATAGGGGTCATTGTGCTAGTTTTTGTCCACTTGACGAAATTTGAATATAAACCTACATTACTGCACAACTTTGGGCTTACTGCAATCCTTAATGTCTGAACAATATATATATATCTACATAAAAATTATATTTTGCTACTAGCAAATTAAAAATGAAATATATTATTTGCTCATCCGTCAAGTGGACGAAAACTAGAGTATGGACGGAAACTAGCGCAAAGACATATACCTATTTTATATCTACTACAGTTCGAGATTTGTTCTCACCTACTTGCATACCAAATTATAGTCCCAATATAGTAATAGTTAGCCTGGCAATCTATATAGGGGGCCGTAAGTGGCTCGGCCTTCGCTCAATTCATAGAGTTACGTCTACAATCGTAATAGGCTAAATACTAACTTACCACGTTGTTATAAGGTTTGCAATCCCACAGTAAACTGCATTGTCAGTGATATAATATGGCTCTTCATTTTGCATAGGGTGTTGCAAACTAGTCTCACTAAATGCTAATAACGTTTTAAATGTGAATGCTTGTAATGAAGCAAACACCGCGAAACAGCTGCTGGTGAAATTCCTTGTTCAAATATAAATAGGTATTTTTAATTTCGATTAGGATATTTATACGATACTCCTTAATTATTAATGATAATGATGATGAGAATGAAGTGAAGGGAATCTTGAACTATATATTAAGAAACAATTATATTTGTTTTATACATACAGACTGATTATCTAAGTACCTAATATGGAAAGAGTGTTGGTTTGTTACTTCTCCTTGTCCTTATGTTTATATACCTACTTGTCTAAAGGAAAACCACAATAGAAGTCTCATTATAAGCTTAGCGAATTTATACGTTATTGTGCAAATAGACAAAATACAATATACAAATGGCGGACTTAATGCCTACTGGCAAATATCTCTATATCTACATATTTGCTCATTTTAAATTGGTTTTATCCATAATATGTACACTGGATATATTATGGATATCCAGTGTACATATACACTGGGTATCCATAATACATCTTCGTTTTAACTTGGGTGTAAAAGCTTTCCTATGTCCGGCTTATTTCAATAAATTATCGTGTAATTTTGTGAGCAGGTTCGATGAGTCTATGGTTTTTTTTTTTCGATTTAGTATTTGAATTATTGATAAAGCTGAGCTATGGTTCTTCAGCTCACGAAGCCACTTGTTATAAATTAAATACTAAAAAGCTAAGCGAATGATTTTTGTTACTTGTGAATCAGTATTATAATAAAAACTGTAAAATAAAGCTCGTGGTTTTATGAAATACATTCCAAGCATGTAATAGGGTTAGCAACTGTCAAAGGTTTGCAGATATGGCGCCATCATAGCTTGCCCCTTTTTCTATGAGATTTGGCTTAAAGCTTATACAATGCTGGCATCCAAGGAATTAAAAAAAAACGAAAATTTGACACAATTGTAGGGCTTGACAGAGCAAGCTATGCTGGCGCCATCTGCTAAATATTTCAACCGGCCAACCCCATTGACCAGCTTCATTAGCATATTGTACAAAACAAACACGCTTATCTGGCACTTTGCAGCGAATGTTAATGTTATAATTGTACGATATAATTCCATGTTACGAGTACAGTGGTGGTAGATGGTGGCTTGATTAGCTTATAGTGTCAATTAATTTTTTCCTGAAACATTTTATTTTAATTTATTTGCATCAGATATCGCCATACGTATCAATTTCCGATACTACTCGGATCACTTAATAGTACCTAGTTGGCGAGACGCGTTAATAGTATGTAATTCAACCTTGGGACTTAAAGTACAATCGATTCCACTCCATAAACGACACTCACAAACGACTTTAAATATTGGTAGTATTGATTTTATACATGGAAAAATTTTACGCTTGCCATTTGGTAAATAGGCAATGTTAACGAATATTCTGCACATCATTTTGAAGCTTGATATGTCAGTTAAATTAAAAAGTAAACTGCCAAAAAAACTGTTACCCGACTGTGACTTAGCGGTATAATTCTGAAAGTCAATTTTGTATACAATTGTATGGAAAAAATTACGAGTGCCTAAATAGTTATGAGCGCTAGTGTATGTATAAGAACATACACGCACACAATAATAAGTACTAAGTAATAAGTAATAAGGTCACAATTTTCAAACTTATTACTCACACTTACGCTTACACCTCTTAAATACATCTATTATTTGCATCAATTCGATATTACACTATTAAATTAATAATTATTATAGTAGTTTTCAAAGTTAATTTAGTAAGAACAAATAATAATTGTAAAATAGCTACATTTACGTGTAATTTGTAATGTTTTATTTATCGTTTCTTATACAAATGTGATATATAGTCCGCTAGTGAATATAAAGGTTATGCTAAACGGATTTTACTATAGGACATATATTTTGCTTAATTAGATCCTAAGTAAGCTATGCATTAGCAAATTTTTGTTTGACTGACACATATTTTGCTCTATTAGATATTAAAATTAGCTATGCATTAACCGATTTTTTTCCGTGTTTTTTAGGCCCTCATTCAGCGCCTTTTAATTCTTACATGTTCATTTCGCGGAATATATGAGGGTATACTAAGGGTTGAAAAAATACCTTATAATATGTAGTACCAAAGCGATTTTCATGTTTATTTCATCTATGCTATCTTCTTCCAGATTATTAAATAGTATATCGAACCTAATAAACAGTTCGGAGAAGGGAGAGCTGACGTCGTTCCTCGAGGCGTGTCGGATCCGGCCGCCGATGAAGGACCACACGCTGAAGGTGACGTACAATGCGGGTCGAAGCGTGTTTTCTTGCCAAAACCCCGACGGCCGTCTTCCGAGCATCCCTGAAAATGTATGTACCTTCGTCGGCACTTTTAACTACCACTCGTAAACCTTACAGCAACGACATAAGAACTAAAGTAAGGACGCTAACCACTAAGAATCCCGTACATTTACCAGGGATTGAATTCGGTTACGGTATTAGCGGTACGGTACCGGTATTTTTTATCGATACCGATTCGTTGTAAAGGTAGAGCTATAGCGACTGAAATATAAAGGTATGGTGCCGGTATAAAATAACGCTACCACTATTTTTCATAGGAATACTCAAACTTTTATTATACCGGTATTATTTCGGTACGGAAAAAATGTCGTCATGTATAGTTGCCTATTGTAAGTAATTAGGGCCCGAGCCCAAAAAAATCATCTGACAAAATTCATACTATAACCTGCCGATAAAGGACTTCAGTCTAAAAGTGACCTACTAAAGTATTATCCGAAGTAGTAGATATTATCCGAAACTCTTTAAATAAACTAGATAAGTGTAGGTTAGGCTCTAGCTCATAATGGATCGAATTATGTCGAGTTTTATTCTACCTAAATATAAGTAAGAGATCCGTTTGAAATATTTTGAATATGCCTGAATTCTATAGTTTTAAATCGATGGGTTTTCGCATTTAATTCACACTCTTGCAGAAGTATTTTCTGTATAATAACACGTGCTGTACTTCTTCCAGTGTAACTTAACGGAATACTTCAGTGCGGTAGACACAAAATGCATGGCAGGGTTATGGGCAGCGTTACTGCACGAGAGACGAGTCGCCATCGTAGCATCCAAGCCCTCCCGGTTATCGGCGTGTGTCCAGGCAGCCAACGCAACTTTGTTCCCGATGTCATGGCAGCATATATTTATACCGATTCTGCCTAAACACTTTGCGGATTATCTGTTGGCGCCAATGCCGTTTCTTATTGGAGTTCCTTCTAGCGTTATGAATGTAAGATTGACGAACGTTCTGCCATATCGGGCAGCATATTTTTATTGGTGGATCCAGTTTTTGTATTGTTATTCTGTCTCGTTATCCAAGGGACACTAGTAATGTATCACTAATCATTCATTAGAATCATTAGTTTGGACTGTAGTTTGAATTAAGAAATACACGTTATACTAACATGCTTAGTAGATGACCTGTTATGGAAATGGAAATTAACTACCACAAAAATGCATGTTTGTTCAATTTATGATAGTCAATCTAGCTTCTGTCCGTGACTTCGTCTGCGTGGAAAGATGATGATGATTGATAAAAACTACCCTATGTCCTTCCCCGCCTCAAACTATCTCCATATTAAATTTCATCTAAATAGGTTCAACGGTTTAAGTGTGAAGAGGTAACAGACAGACCGAGTTACTTTTGCATTTATTATAGAAGGGACAGTAGACTGAGTAGTCATATTATGAGGTTATACTATTTTGTACCAAGAAATGCATTATCTCCTAAGATTTGTACTTCAGTAACAAAAGATAATCAAAGAATTCAGCAGTTACATTACATTACAGTTCTTTATTAAATCTAGTTTATAAATTAGAATACGTAAAATGTTGCAAAGTCATGGTGTGGAAATGCGTCGTTGTATGTAATATCTAGATTTTAATTACTGTAAAGTACTTACCTAAATATGTTCCTAGACACATTTCTAATTGAGACTTCGGTCCCCGTTGACTCCAATATCACACTACTCATTTGTTTTCAAATCGCTAAGGAATTGATATTTATAAAAGCATTTAATATACCCTAAGTAATACTGAAGGAATATTGCATAGGCAGCATGCAAAACGTTCGGTTGTGTATCTTGACTGTGCAACTTAACTTTTTATATGCTATATAAATATATGTAATTTTTTCGTTTTCACATTTCAGACTGTAAGGATGTCGGATATAGGAGACGTAGTAGTATTAAACGTAGACAAAAACGAACTGAGATCTCCCTTCCAAGACTTAGAAAGTCTTCCACCTGAATTGGTAAGTACCTACATGTTTAAAGTATTTTTGGTACACGCTTTCATAGCCAACTGCGCTATTCTGTGCATATCGATTATTTACTTTGCGAGACATTTCTAAAGAGACGTGACTCACTCCGCGATTTCGTCTAGTACGCTACAAGTACATGCGACCCACACCAATTTTGGTGTCTAGCAGTAGTAGATGCCGCGCACCGCTACGGAATGGACGCCTGCTCGCGCTTATATCTCTCGTAATAGACGCTTTTGTTAGAGAGTGAACCTTCTGTACCTAGTACTATTATTTATTCTGTGCCCAGGGTTACCTGTCGCAACCTCGAAACATTTTATGCCCGATGTTTAATTTGCCAAATTTTCAAAAGGGTCTCAAATCTAACCTAAAGGATTCTACAAATGCCTTTTTCAAAAAAAATTAAAAATATTGTTTTTGAAAATAATGCGTTAAATTTATGTTTGGTAAGTGAAGTATTGTTCAAATGGTTTCGCACCCTAGGGAGTAAAATCGTCCATTACTCTGCTGCATGTAATATTACCCTGTTTGAACAAGTTTTATTATTGAAACTTTTATTTAATAGAATTTTATTGTCGTTTGATATTACAGGTATCCAGTTTAAAGAAAGCTTTAAGTGATAAGAATGCATTAGGAGACGCTGTGTCGCGCGCGTTTTTACGGGCACTGGTTGGTTTAATAGGAGGGTACCGAGACGCGATAAGGTGAGCTATGTAATTTTTCTAACCACTACTCAGCGAACTAGAATAGTTACAGTGTGTGGCTCAAAAATGACCTCACGTACAATATACGTCGCCGCGAGTGACTCAAATGTACTACGCGCTGCTTGACAACGTCAAATATTGTAATTAGACATGTGTCGTTCACGAGTGAGTGATTTAAATTAACTACATATATTTTTTGATTGAACTCACTCACCCTTGAACTCACTGATGACTTAACTCGCTCAGTAACTCAATATCTCAGTGTTACTTGCTCGCTGTTTCCCACTCATGGTTCTAATGAGCCGGCCGAGCGTGACGAGCGAGTGAGACGATGCGGATGGATTTCGGAGCGGTTCGGAAGAATTCGGAAGGTGTCGGGAAAACATGATGCCGGCGGGATCGTATCGCGTGATTTGCCATCTTGATCGTTATGAATGTGTGACATTGACATCTCTCACTCGTGAAGAATAGCATCTACATATCAACTGAGCGAAATGAGTGATATATATAACCTCGAGCGAAAGATATGAATCAATCTTTTCAACTCAGTGAAGCGTTTGCGCATCTCTAAATGTAATGCCGCGCAAGATTTTTTTTGTTAGCTGTAAATTGTGTATTGGGTAATATTCAAAGCTGCGAGCGGGGTATATTTATGGAGAAGCAATAACTGTCACTGATACGTGACCGATAAGTGTCAGGCATGTAGACCGTTTTTAGATGTCAACAATGTACTAAATAGTAATAGTAAATTTTGTAACCCCAGTAAATTCACTGCCATCTATCGACACACCTTAAAACTAAAAATGAAGATTTATAAAAATACGATAAAATGTATTTAAATATGGATAAATGATTTTTTTTATTTGCATTAATTATTTTTATGATTTTGACCCATGTTCACTGATATGCGTTAAAATTGTTAAATAACAAACGAAACCGTCAACGCCATCTATACGACAGTAGGCCAAAGCTAGTAGCGCCCCCTGATCGAGAATCAAATTTTCTTGATTTTCGAGGCACGTTTTTTCCTTAGACTGTATCCATCTATTACGGAGTTATATCTATCTTTGGTAATACAAATTTACCATTTTTAGCAGTCCAAACTTTTGCGAAGTTTACAAATAAGACCTTAAAAATCTGTGCTTTACGCACTTTTACATAAACGTCCATCAGAAAAAAAAACATGACTAATTTAGTCTTTGTTTTCAAAAAAATGATCTATTAAACGGCAAGATGAGAAGACGTGCTAATAGAAACCAGTACTTGTTATTTCTATTACGTAACAAAAGGTGTACTATTTCACCGACTAAATCTATCAATTTTACATTTTTGCGACTAAAATCGATACCGGGCTCTTATGTTCACCATTCGTACAATTTTATATCGTGCAATAAAGTATGCATAAATAAATAAATAAATAAGTGTGTTGGTAATCACACACAGTACTTCTGCAGATTATATTCTTCCCCATAACATTTATTCAAATGTTAATATTATTGTATCCTATTGCGGTGCAGCTCTCAATACGAATATGTACGAATCAAGCGAATCTATTGCAATACAAAAGCGTTTAGAGTAAACAAAGATAACCTTTTGTATTATTTTTGTACCTTAAGTCACGTGGAGATGCGTTTCGATTGCGGGTTGAGATTGAAATGAATTAGTAATCTATAAGTGCATAGTCGCTAATAGTCTTCTCTCAGTCCTCGCGACGCTTTCAAAGTATTGACAACTACAAAATAATCAAGCAAACGTGCTAATCATGTCCTCCGATAGAAGAGTACCTTCCCGTCCAAGACAGCCGCTAACGCCAGACGAAGATTTTAATAACAACTTACTGCACGATGACGCTCCTTCAACATCAGTGCTTTCTCCAAGCCTCCCGGAGATCATTCAGGATGCGATGCAGAATAACGAACTCATAGTGCTCAAGAGACAAATCGAACTGCTCGAGAGAATGGTGTTCAACATCAAAGCTCAAAACAATAAACTGAGCGATATCTATCTACCAGAATATAACCCGGACAATCAAAGGATAACTGTCGGCGAGTGGTGCAATCAGGTCGATTCACTGATCGAAGTAAGAGGGATCGCACCATCGCTCGCCATGACTAAAGCTCTATCATGCCTTAAAGGTCGTGCGCAAATTTGGGCGGAGGCTAACGCTCATCTCTTCTCACAGTGGCCGGCTATAAAGGAGCAACTTATGATGCACTTCTGCGGGGAGTTACGATACATTCGCTTTGTCAATAGATTCAGGGAATACACGTCGAACGATGCTGACACTTACGCCGAGTATGTCAACGAAGCGTGGAGACTGTTCGCGAGGATCTCACCGAACGCTCCGAATGATTTAATGATCGAAGCGGTGATCTCTGGGATACGCCCGAGGTACTATCAGATCGAGCTGCTGAGATACTCGCCGCGGTCGCAGGCGGAGCTGGTCGGTGCCCTGAGTAACTACAAGAAGATAGAGTGAAATTCAAAATAGCCTAGTGTGTATTACTCCTGAAATGTACTTACGTTTTTTATCGGGTGTGGGGTCGTATTTGATTGGTTAAGTTAAAATAAAAAAAATTATGTGTTCAATTAAATGGTGTTGGATATCAGTTTTATTTCGACACAATTATGATATTTATGATAAAGCCTTTCGTTTAAGTGTTAAACCATGTAACTAAAATAGATAATTTTACAAATCACTTTTGTTATTGTTTATAAAATAATTTCCTTTTAAAAGTATGTCATCTGCTGTTTAATTAAAGGGCATATAAAGATTATTTTTTGGCTATTTTTACCACATTTTCGCCTATAATTATCCCGCTGCCTGCCATATTAGACGTTGATTTTGTCGTCGTCGACTTAGCCGGAAAAAAAACTGGTATGATCCTAACGATCGTGACAGACCTTTAATCGTCTAAGCGCCACTTGCACCATCTCGCTAACCCGGGTTTAACCGGTTAAACCGTTAACCCAGTGTCAAATTGTACTGGTAACCATGGTAACTCCAGGTTTTACCGGTTAACTCCGGGTTAGTGAATGGTTCAAGTGGCCCTAAGAATCAAGCATTGTAAATTTACATATCTGTTAATTTTTAATAATAAAAATGTTTATTTATAAAAAATATGAATTGACTATTTTTCATCTCTATTATTTTTCGTTTTAAAAGTTTTAGTACTATGTTTAATCTTGTATTGAAATCTATGAATTGTGTTTTGATTTTATTTTTCTTTTTAGAATCGAAAAAGGTCAACAAATAACGTTCAACCCTGAGGCTTTTGTGAGAACTAGAAAAAATATGCAACCATTCCTTAAAAAAATACTTCAATCACAAATATTTCAACAGGTACGATTATTATGTTTTAGACGTGACTTAAAGGTTGTAAATGTATTCATTATAGACAAATTAAATAGAAATTTACATTCACAGCAGAGGTTACACAGTAGGTTATTGTATTCATTTCCTCGCTGTATTATTTTAAATTCGTCAAACATCTAATAAGGTATTTGACTACTAGTCAAATCAGTTTCTTTTCTCGAACTGTCAGAGCGATTTTGCTACTATGAAATTTATATAAAACACTAGCATGTGACATGTGACGTCACAATCAAATTACCTACTTTTTATAGTTTTAGGTATACGGGTTTTAAAATAGAAATTGATTAATCTTCTGGTGCTTTATTTCATGCATGGTGTAAAATAATCTGTTTTAAATACAATCAAATACCCTATTCTCGTTTTTAATCTCAAATTTCTGAAGTTCGTTGACGGACTAAAATATATGCCAAAATATGTTTCTAATAATAATAATGTGTTAAAATTTTGATCAATAGTAATAAACTTAATGAAGTTGATTTTTTCTTATGAATTGTAGTAGACGTACGTACTTAAGATTTAAACACAATTTTCTCACCTCGTTTCCTTCATTTCCAGTTTATAGACGAAAGGTTAGAACTGCTCAATTCCGGCAGAGGCTTTAATGACGAGTTCGAAGTTGAATGTAACGCCTACGCCGACAAACTAGGGACGGGCAGCGGCCAACGACTGAAACTGCAGTACAAAGACTGGGCCAAGACTGTGAAAAAAGAAGGCGGTGCCTTCTTTAAAAATTTCAAAGATAAGGTAATTTTTGTAAGGTTGATTGTGTTTACGTGTGCTCTAACTATGGTGTTCGTTTTTATCGCATGATGAGGACGAGTAGAATTGATGTCATAAAGTGTGTACATTTGTCAACGAACTAACTATAGAAGACTTACTTGAGCTCAAAAATGACCCCACGGCCAAATGCCGCAACAATTCAATAAGACAAGAAAAAGGATGGAATTGATTGGTTTGTGTAAGTGTAATTCCTGAACATGAAAAATATTTTTTTAAATTAACAGACTGTTGTTGACTAATACGCTACACCAAATGTCGTAACTCTATACTAGTTTCATAATGACTTATGCCTTTTTGATACGGAGTGGCAGAATTATTTTATATTATTATGCAACATTACGACTTGGTTATTGTAGTGTTATGTTATACAAGCGAGGAAATACTTACAGTAACAAAAATGAGTGAGTTTGATAAATATTTACTGTGGGCTTTGGAGACGATCAGTCTTGTTCATTGACTATGTACCAGAACCTATGTAAGGTAATTTAGACCTATGTGTGATGTGCTAATGCGTAAGAAAATGCATGATTTTTATACGTTAAAAAAGAAGAACCAACAGTAAACAAAAGTATGTAAGTCAAAAAAAGAGTTGCCAATCCACATTGTTCAGACTGTACTGAACTGTTGCCATATAAATGAGAATAATAGCGCCCTCTTGACAATGATCATATATTCCTGGCCAGGCTTTAATGCCGCGCAAGAGGTTTGACGCATAGAATTTATTATAGCCAATCAAAACTTATATTGACCAATCACAACTTTTTTGATTAGCGGGAAATTGTTTAATGGATGCAATTAAAAGCTGGGGGGACATATTCATAGAAAAGGAATAGCTGTCAGTGTCAGTGTCGCTGGGGTCATTTTTGGAAGGCATTTTTGAGCGATGCCTATACAATATATTATATTCCGTCGTCGACATTTGTCGTTTGACACATTCAGTGCCGAAAACCTGGCTATCGGGTATTTTATGATTCCGTTCCCAGGCCGGACGAAGGATTGGTCGATAGTCGGGATCGTGGTACTTCAGCTATACATGACTATATTTTTGTGGCTGAAAGGTTACCTTTTTATAGTTTTTCGTACATAACTCGTAAACGGTCTACATGAAATTGACTACTAAAAATATTTTGTACACTTTCTGCTAGGACCCATCTAAAATTAAAATTAAATGAAAAAAAAACAGCCTGCATACCTCGTGAATGTTAATTCTCAGATTAAGTTTGAGGGCTTTCGAAGTGAATACCGCCACCGTCACTCAACCGTGAGTGATAAAAAAAGAGAAAGAATTAGAATAATTCATCTATTATACAGAAAAATTAATAAATACCTAAATCGGCTTAAATAATTCGAAAACCGTGTAACTTTTACTGAGGTCATGTTAAGCTGGTTTGGATGATCCTTTTAGAGTGTCCTACCTGCAGTCCAGTGTCCGTTTGACGTGCTATTTTTCGGACACCCTGAATATCTATTTTGTAGGTTGTAGAAAAGTTTATATAGATTATTTACGTATAAGACTATTGTTTGCAGCCCATAGCAACCGTTTAAGAGTTATTTGCGGTAAACTATAAAAACCGGCCAAGTGCGAGTCCGACTCGCGCACCGAGGGTTCCATACTTTTTAGTATTTGTTGTTATAGCGGCAAATTTCAACTGTCTAGCTATCACGGTTCATGAGATACAGCCTGGTGACAGACAGACAGACGGACAGCGGAGTCTTAGTAATAGGGTCCCGTTTTTACCATTTGTGTACGGAACCCTAAAAAGGGACCTTAATTTCGGTAAGGAAACTTATATTCGGCAAGCCCGGCTTTTGGGCTTGTATGAAAGTACCGCCACTGCTTAGTCCCAAACTAATCCATATTATTCCATATCTTATTTCTGTTTCTGCGTCTCAGGTACAGTCAGCAATACTATTCGCTTAGCACCTTTGCATACAAACTTCTATGCAAGGGGGGGGGGGGGGGGATTACCTTTTCTCTCCAGCTGACTGTACGAATTAGGGCACTACTGGTTTTCCCTTATGGTTTTACTGGTTTTCCTGGTGGTTGGTTTTACTGGTTTTAATTATCGTCAGTTTCCAGGGAAAATGACCAGTATTGCACTAACTCGACTGCCGTTTTCAGGGAAAATGACCAGTATTGCACGAACTCGACTGTACATACTCTCACAATTTGGTTATATATATTAAACTTTGTACATTATTAAATGTTTATGCATATTATGATGCGATATTTTATGCTGTAAAGAAACAACTGAAGGCCTATTTCGTAGAAGCTAAAAATATTCTTCCGCTATTTTTTATTGTATCGTATGGCATGCTTATTTAGGCAATAAGAGTAAAGCTTTGAGGTAGTTAAGCCAGGTAACTACATAGTTGCCCTCCCATGGCCTACCTTACTATGTTCAAAATTGTATTATACTTACGTCATATCTTTCACTCGACTAAATCAAAAGAGACAATCATATGTACGGAACCAATTGGATTTTTATCCTAATAGAGATGGAAGCTGTGTGTAGTTTTATGTAATTCTTCGTGATAACACTGATAACTCTTAAAAGTGTGTAAGAGTTAGGTGATCTCATGATAGATTGCGAACGTTTGATGATAGATAGATACCGACCCGCCGATCCTTGGTGGCTCGCTATGGATAATACTTAGAAAATGAAAATACTTTTAGCTATTTCCTCCCAATTAAATAAAAAAAATGTGATGTTTCGAGATCAATTTACTACGTTGGTTTATGACTTGTAGGAATAATTTATGATATAGTGTGATTTACTGACTTTTCTTAATAATGCTCTTGTAAATATCACATTAAATATTATTGTGTACATACAGCTATCGCCATCTCTGTTACCCCGTAGCTTTTTCCATATGCATGCATGCTTTAACTACGTGTGTTTGTTTTATCTTTAATATTTCCAGGCGAACCCCGCGGTACAATCAGCTGTCAAAACGGTGAGTCCCAGACAATGTCGTCAGAACTGTTTTGTTCAAATTACTCTAGTTGTTCACTACTCTGTGGAGCGTACTTTTATGTTGCGTATTGGTGATGGTAGTTGTTAAAAATGCTTTAGTTGGTTTTTAGTTTATTTTATGTATGCACTGTGTTTTTTACTTGAACCCTGGAAACTTAGACATATTTGTTTTATTTATTTTTGTCTATATTTAAATAACATAAACTAACTGATGAAAAATGGATTTTTGTAATGAATTTATCCGTAACTACATGGAATAAAACTATTTTAACGGATTATATCGCGTACACTCTTAATGAATTTAAAATACATCCCGTCATCTCGAACCATTTATTTATTATTTTAAACTTTATTGCACAAGAACAAGTACAAAAGGCGGACTTAATGCCTTGAGGCATTCTCTACCAGTCAACCACTGGGCCAAACAGAAATTAGTTAAGGTGGGTGCAGTGCGATGCGAAAAAAAAATGTTCTAAATATAAATTCTAATACTAACGCCAATATACAAACTAGTAATATTTTTCATCATTTACAGCGTTCGTGGTCAACAGCACTAAGCTGTAAAACGGGTTCGAAACGACGGATTGTATCTTAAATTCATGATACGCGATATAATCCGTTAAAATAAATCCGTTTTGTTTCGTGAGTAACTATCGCGGTAATCGAGAACAACATATCCGAAACTATCCATAACCTATCTACCTAGTCTAGCCATAAATCCGTTATAACGTAAATTACACATAACAACTATAAATTAAAAGTTAATGAAACAAATTTTATATATAAAATAGACAAACTATAATGACGAATTTAAAAAACATAATGATTATTAGATTTTGCCAACTCTTGCATATTTACGTGCTTTTTAATGAAGCAGCGAAGTGCCTCAAAAATACACACGTCTTTTTCACCACCTAGAATTTATCTGTAACAAACTATTTTTTATGTATCGAGTAGAGCAGGCCTTTTCCTCAGATACATAACAGTGGATCAAACATTGACTTGCCGAGAGTCAGTAAGTTGCCTCAATAACCTTGGTAAATTAATCCATATCCAGGTTTGGGAAGTAGGAGTTACGTCTTTTAGGTATTAGCTTTAACAAAATGTCAATCTTTTATGATGGAATACGGTGTTGCAGATAGGATAAACTTAAGCTTCTATTACGGTATTTTGTTACACTCCTGCACGTGTATTCACTAAAACGGATCAATTTTTCGCAAAAATTACCTTTTTATCTGGGCCTGCTCACAAAAACATTAAATACACGAGATGATAGTCTCGCAGCACTTTGTTAACTACATCTGCCGCTTTCTTAGATCTGTGTCCAGACAAGGAATGCATTGAAAATTGTAAAAAATTTGGTCACAATATTTTTTTTTCAGAACAACAATGTCATATTTCCGCAAAAAATGGTGCGTAAATTAGTCCCTCTTCTTAAAAGGCATGTATTAAGGTGAGGGCTGGCCACATGGAATAATTATTAGTCATTTTTTATTCGTTATTCCCTTAATAAGGTATATAAAACTTTATTAAATAACTTAAAATTATAGTCTCTAGAGACAATTAACTTTGTAACAGGATTTATGGCTAGACTAGGTAGATACTTTATGGTTTAATAGTATTTCAAAAGACTTCGAGGTTTTATGTAATGTTTCTCCAAGTCCAGAGAAAAAAGCTAATGTATAATTTCGTAACTATGTGTAGGTATGTATAATATGTGTAATACCATAGAGTAACTTATACTAGAGCGGTACTGTCATAGTAAATTTTGTAACCCCAGTAAATTCACTGCCATCTGTCGACACACTTTAAAACTAAAAATGAAGATTTATAAAAATACGATAGAATGTATTTAAATATAGATAAATGTTTTTTTTTATTTGCATTAATTATTTTTATGATTTTGACCCATGTTCTTTCACTGATATGCGTTAAAATTGTTAAATAACAAACGAAACCGTCAACGCCATCTATACGACTGTAGGCCAAAACTAGTAGCGCCCTCTGAACGAGAATCAAATTTTCGTGATTTTCGAGGCACGTTTTTTCCTTAGACTGTATCCATCTATTACGGAGTTATATCTATCTTTGGTAATACATATCCTACATATTTGTATATGTTATGTGGTATTCTTGGCTTCATATTGTAGAACGTATTAGCCCAGCTCAATTGGAGCTTGCTTAATATTTAATATTTCGTAATGTAAGTATTTTTTGTAAATATATTTTTACTATTAAGTCTCCTAAATAGCTTCACTACTGATTTCTTCGTTCCGCATTAATTTTGGCAGCAGAAATAATTATATTATGTGTCTAATATTTATTGATCAAATCATATTATTTAATCAAAGGTCAAGTAGTTAGATTGGGAACAACTCTCATCTGCTGTTACATGAAAAGCTTATATATGCGAATTATTTGCAGTAGGTATAATACAGTCGTCTACAGGCAGATATTCATATATGTGGGTGTAGTACGGTATTATTATTCCTATATGTGAGTGTATCAGGTTTCGCCCACTTAGAATCGCTAGAAATATGTCACAACAGCCAGTTTGCTCTATGTCACAACACATGAAAAATATGGGGTGTTGTGTTAACTTTACTCCGAAATTCGAAAATCGCACTAAACTTTTATCTTCATCTATGTCTCTTTTGTGCAAAAGCGATAGAGATTCAGACAGAAGATTTTGATAAAGTGCGCGTCGTATGCTACCTGTAGCGATATAACACGAATTTCCTCATGCTCTGCTTTAATTTAGATAACAAATAGAGTTAGACCAAGAAAAGGCTGCATCGATTTTGATAGCGTTACGCAGTGCAAGTGTTATTTATACGTTCATAGAAGTTTGACGTTTAAAATAACACTTGCACTGCGTAATGCTATCAAAATCGTTGCAGACTTGTCTTGGTCTAACTCTAGCTATTTATATTTATTTTATTATGATTGCCGTCTTTAATGAATATATAGATATAGAAGTCACCTAATATTATTTAAAATGCTATTTTTAACTGGGTGAATTACTTATATAAATTTAATATCCTCTAGTCTTTAGTATATATCGCATTATTCACAATTACCTAGTTTTTCATTTAGCGCTGCCGCAAAGTATGTGTACTCCACGAAGTAGCGAATATAATAAATTGGTTCTAAATTATTTTCTGCACTGGGTCTCCTTAGGACGTAAATGTATTTATTGCATGCAATTTTTTATTTAAACAAATGAATAACTGGTTCACTGACAAGTACCTACAGTCGGCAATAAAAATTTCAACTTGGCACTTGTAGAAACACACAACTTGGGTGTGACTGGAGTTATCGATTTTGTTTATAAATTGTTATTTATTATTTGTTTTACAAGGGGGCAAAATTGTTGTTTTACCCCTCGTGCGAACGCGTACGCGTGCGAGCTCCTCGTGAAACACAACATTTTTCATTACAACAACGAGAGAAAAATACTACTTAACTGTAAAATATTACCAAAGAGGATATAATAGGATAGAGCGGTACTGTCATAGTAAATTTTGTAACCACACTAAATTCACTGCCATCTATCGACAAACTTTAAAACTAAAAATGAAGATTTATAAAAATACGATAAAATGTATTTAAATATGGATAAATGATTTTTATCTGATTTTTGACCCATGTTCTTTCACTGATATGCGTTAAAATTGTTAAATAACAAACGAAACCATCAACGCCCTCTATACAAGAGTAGGCCAAAGGTAGTGGCGCCATCTGATCGAGAATCAAATTTTCGTGATTTTGGAGGCAAGTTTTTTCCTTAGACTGTATCCATCTATTACGGAGTTATATCTATCTTTGATATTACAAATCAAATCAAAATGAACACCATATAAAGATTTGTCTATTTAAAAGTTATTTCTACCAGCCAACATAAGGAATAATTTGCATCAACTTACTTTGTCACTCTTGTAGATAAAATGCAACTTTCTCGAAAGTTTTTGAAGAATAAAGAAAGCCTTAACCAGCTGGTGTGGTGAAAAGATTTTTTACGAATTGGCAGCAACAACTTAACTGACCATAATTTGAACCTTATGTCTTTGTATTAAGGTTCAATTGTGCGTGTACACAGGGCACGGGTATTCATTTGTTTTTTATACTGATATTTTTAGATTTTAGCGTGACATGCACACAAAGATACATGGCGTTATTCATAAACGCGCTACAAGGCTAAATTAGCTAATAATCATGACTTTCATGTATCTATACCCTAGTTCCCACTAATTACGTAAAAAATTGGTTATACGAGTATTTAGTACCATAGTGCAAAAACAAAAGGTTGTTATTACAGCAACCAAATTTTCCGCGTAATTGGTACGACTGTGAACTAGGCCAACAAGGGTATCGATATTTAAAAAACGCTGTATTGAGTCTTACGTTTTGTGGAAAAGGGGGCCTGTCATCTTGGCTATACCCTCTGGACTGTCAAACGTTAGTGATTTAAAACCCGCATGAGGCCGTACAGGGCAATCCACTTCGGCTGTCGAATTTACCTGTATAATATTTTGCAATCCTCTATGCATCTTACTATTTCCTTATCAGTGTCATCTATGAGTTATAAAATAAATACTATAAATCCATGTTGTAATAACCAATTAAATGTTTGAACGTAGGTCCGGCAAGGAGGTAAAAACATGAAGTCAGCGGTAAAGGGTCTGAAGAATAAAATACCCAAGACTGGTTCACGGCCGTCATCAATAAACACTACAGATGACAGCAGGTAAGACATACATACTACTAGAGTTAGACCAAGGAAACTCTGCAACGATTTTGACAGTACACGCAGTGCAAGTGTTATTTTAAACGTCAAATTTCAATGAAATTATGACGTATAAATAACACTTGCACTGCGTGTACTGTCAAAATCATTGCAGTCTTTTCTTGGTCTAACTCTACACAGATAACGCATTATGAGGCGTTTACTAAGAGCACGAGGTCACCGCACATAGCAATTTTACTTGTAAAATGCTACGATTTGAGCAGCACAACCGAGTTGTAGTCTACACTATTTTATACTATAACAACTCAAGTAAAGCTTAATTTATACTAAATTTCTATGGGAGCGCTTATCCGTCTAGAAGTTGAGTAGGTCTGTGAGGTAAGATAATATAAAATATTTTGACTTCCACGACTTTTTTATATAACACGCAATAGTATACTTTATTAGAATGCATCAAGGTTCATTTTATATTGTAACCTTTGTTGAGTATAGATGACTATGGCGTTTAAAGGGTATAAAAGTTTTATGTTGAACCGCTCCGACGTGCCTGTAAAGACCGGGGTCTAGCAAATTTCGGTGCCTCGGTTGGTGAACTACTGGACCCGTGTTCCAAAAAGTCTACAGATCAACACAACATACATAATGAATAAAAGTTTTCATAGCGTTAGGAACGCATATTTTTATTTTATATTTATTGGTTCACCAACAATTGTTTACACTTTGTAAAGTATAAGTACATTTTGACTAATCACTAAGCGTAACAATTACTTAAAGGTAAACACCACTTGCGTTGAATAAATACTCGTAACATACTGTTTACAATAACAATGCAATAACAATACAATACAAATATTCTTTATTGCTCACCAATATAAAAAAAAGAACATGACATACAAATTAAGCACTTAAACTATGGTAGACAACAGGCGGTCTTATCGCCACACGGCGGTTATTAACTAATACATTGAGTGAATATCACTAACTTAACTAAGTAAATATTCTTTATTGTACCAATAATTATACATTTTACATACAAGAAATTGGTTTGACCTCATTCTCAGGTTCTCATGCGGCTCAGTAACGCCAGTATCCTCGGATTCCTCGGACTCGTCGCCGTCCCGCGACCCGCCGCTCCGCGACCCCGCGCCGCAGCTGCCCCTAGATTTGCTCACAGAGATGGAGCACCTATTCAAGAACAAATCGCGCCGGGACAGCCTGCCGAACAGCCCGCACAATCAGCTGAGTCTAGCCGACAAATCCGTGAGTTAAACAGTAAACCGTGAGTTAAAAAATGCAGAAAATAGTGCGTCCATACCTAGTGAATGCTTAGCAAATCGTGCTGTACCGTACGCCTGCTGCGCATCGTATTAAGTCACACGAACCTAGCCGCGGTCATACAATCGAATTTATGCTCTCAAATTTGACATGATCATTCAATAAACAAACCTATATCTGTCTGGTAGTAGTTTTCTTTGCTGAAGATTATAATACAAAGAAATTAGAGCGAATATATATTTGTATGTAAACTTATGTACCTACTCGCGCTAGTAGATCACACTATCACTCACTCACTCTATTTCCTTTGTATAACAATTTTTAACCAAAATATTCATTAAAAGTTTCATGTAATTTAATCATGTCGTTTTAAAATAAAAACGTAACTTCAATTGTATGAGAGCGGCTAGCTGACGGCGGATTCGTGTGAACCCTTAAGTATTGGCATGATGGCAAGTTTTGAAATCCCTTTTAATATTGTCGGTGCACTTGTATTGGTTCCGAAAAACACAATATTTCAGCTATTGCATTTTTTTATAGCTAGTTTAAACCTCGCGCGAAGACGCTTCGCATCCATTTGTGATGTCACGGTTTAGTTGGTGGTAGGGTGGTAGACATTGTTTACATGAGTACTTTACACACGAATTATATTACTTTACATACTTACAGAACGTTACGAATTTTCCCTTGAACCCGAATGATATTGTTAATTCAGCACTATATATTACGATTAGAGATGATAAATACATTACAAAAAATAATTACAAACACATTTTATACAAAAACTCTCACACGGTTGCAATTTAAGATCAATTATTCAGATACATATATAAATTTTGGCTGACCGGGCGCCGGTTTTACATTTTAATTTTTTCTGTTTACAACAGCCATTGGCAATGATAGTTTCATTCATCCAAATAATTAAAAAACATAAAAATTATCGTATTATTTAGCATTTTTTTAAATACTTATTATCAAATAAATATTTACTTTATATCGTGTAAAAATATTTTTTGTACGTAATAAATAGACGTATGGATTACGGTCAATGAGGTTGTCTATGCTGCTCAAATAAATATGTCATGGAACGATGACGTCACGGTTTAGCTCGCTTCTGATTGGTGTTTCAGTCAAAATGGCCGATTGGAGAATGTTAATGTGAATGGGCTATTTTTTAGAATCATATTAACATTTTTTTGGAATCATTATTTCTATGATTCTTTGTTGCTGTCATCATGCCAATTGTAAGCGTGCAGTAAATAAGAGAACTACAGTTATAAATATTATAATATATGCAAAATCAACGCGGTCACTAGACCTGGACGTTTAAATTGTCATACTGGGTGTACCATTAGAAATAAATCAGTACTGTCTTGATGCTTAGAAGAGAAAAATAACGAGATACTTAATACAACGTACATTAGATTATTCAGTCCAGTGTGACAAACACATATTCTGCCTATGAAAAGTCGATGGCATTAGTAATAACTAGTATATCATATATCACTAATATACGACATACGTTCAAAAAAGTAGATTTTTGCTACAAGTGCTAATTTTGAGTACCGAACAAGCGACCACTGAGTGGTGAAGTCTGTAGTACAGCTAATCAAATAGGTAGTGACGGGAAAAGTAGTAGAAATAAACATATGTGTTTCGATACATTTTGCTACTTTAACCGTCCCTATCTCTTTGTTGCTGACTTCATGACAAGGGATTTAATTTAGGCATGAAGTGTTACTGACTATACTTCGTTTTTTTAGACTTATTTCTTACTTCAAAAATACATATCAACATTGCTCACCTTCCTTGTAATGATAAAATAACGGAGTATAGTTTTGGAAGGCTATTAAATGTTTTTTTTATCGAAGAATAGGAGGAATAATTTATAAGTCTGAATTTAACATCTCCCTCGACGAAATACATTTTACTACCTTGTCATACAATATACTACACACATAAACACTTGCGGTGTTTCATTGTTCAGAATCAAAAAAGTCAGTCTATTCGATCTATCGAACGCAAGAACAATATATGTCATCGACCTTGTCATATGCAGTAACTTACCACGTAGTTATTTTCATAAAATCCAAATTATAGTTTCTTTATGAAATAACTCTTTTAGTTTGATATTTCATAATTTGGTCCTTGTTTCCCTGGACCGGATTTTCGCACGTCTCTTTAACCCTTTTGATGCCTAGACCGCGCAAAGTTATCGGCAAGCTCGACCGAATTTCACCTTCCCATACAAACGGAGTTTCGTTCGCATTTTAAAACTACTTGTTGGATTGCAATGAAGCTTTGCACATACAATGACATGAGGTATATCAAACGAAATAGAGAAAAAACAAGTGCGGGATTGGTAGAGGCTAGACTGCAGAGCCTTGAACACCGTAGAAAGGTAGCTTGTTTATCGGTGTTCTACAGGATACATTTCGGGGAGTGTGTGATGGGATTACATAATCTAATCCCCCCATCCACCGTGCCACCGTGGTACTAGACGCGGACTTGCGTTTTACCCTTACGTCGTTACTCTGCCACTGATTCGTACTAAGCTATGCATCCAGCTTTATCATGCGAACGGCTAAGGAGTGGAATTAATTTCCTGCAAATCTATTCCCAGTCCACTATAACTTGGATCTTTTTAAATCGAGAGTGAATCTTTTACGTAAGCATGATCCACCCTAGACTGCATCGGCACTTACCATCAGGTGAGATTGGGGTCAAATGCTTGTTTTAATAAATAAAAAAAGTTTTGTATAAAAACTTAAATTTTCTGTTTTTTTTTTTACTATGCATGCATGGTATCTGAAGCTACATAAACTAATTCAGACATAGATATACCTTATCCTATTGTAAGTACAAAGTTTCAGAGCCAACTAGCTACACGTAAGTATATTGAATGTCAAAATTAGCCGAAACCCTAATTGGCTTAGCAATTAAAGACTGACCGTACGCTATCACTGTTTATAAGCTCACTTGCACCTATAAGCGTGTGAGCATCGTATTTTTACTCTTGTATGTGATACGCAATACGCGTTCAAAGAGCTAATGTCAGCGACTCGGAAATGTTCGTTTTTCTATGTATATTAAAGTAGAACCTTAGATGCTTGTTGTGTGCTTTCGTCATCGTGGCTTTTGTTACTGTGTATTGTTGTCCTGTTTTTTTGAAAATCATATTTTTCACTATACCTATGCATGTGTGTGTTTTGTGTACTTTTTATCCCTTATGTATACATTCAACAAGTTCGTTCTGAACCTCTCTGCCCATTCCATGAAAACATATTCATTTTCTACGTCACCACATTACTGTAAAACCTTTCTTTGATTATCAAGATGCAGTTTTTTAGTTATATCAATAAATGTGATCGTTACAAAAGCCATGATTGCACTTTCATTATTACTTAACGTCTTATCAAAATTGAGCCCACAAGAATGACGCGCACAGACAAAAGACATTTATCTGTACTTAATCCTGCTTTTCTTGTGGGACATTAATTTTGATAAGTCGTCAATTTTGTACTTATATTTAGATTTAAGTACTCGGCTTGTTTCAATGTCATAGTCGCTTCCATACCCGCCTCCGTCACGTCATTTTGTATGCGATGCGTGTGATGCGAATGCGTGTCAGCACGGTCCTAGGGGCGCAGTGGCACATTATTCAATTTTATTTTGCAGAAAACACTTTCACCAAGTGTCCCACCCCGGTTACCGGATCGTCCCCAACTCCCCCTCCGTTACCCAATAATTTCCACGAGGAAGTTGATAGACCTGTCCGACGCGCCCGCGCCGCCTCCCCGCGCGCAGCACCACGCGAACAACTCGCATTTCGTCACTAACATCATCAAAAACAGTGACGCGAGCGATTTCCACACGAGCACTATTCAGTTTACGGAGGGCAAGGAGAAGGGCAAGCTGAAGCTGACCGTGTCGAGCACGCAGAGGAAGCTGTCCGACAGCTCGCCCGCGCCCAACGGCTTCAAGCCGCCGCCCGCACCCGCTCAGGAACCAAATAGCTTACCGAGGCCCGTGGCCCGAAACCTCCACATACCGAATAGGGGAAAAACTCAAGAGGTAATTGTGATATGCGCATTTATACTCGTATCGATTCTATATCTCGCCGTCAAACAGAAAGCGGTCGAGTTCCTGTACTGAAATCGAGAGTGGAGCTTGTTTTGCACTAACACGATTTTAAAAACGGAATAGATAAGAATAGTTTATTTATTAAAACATTAACTATAAAAACTTATTATATTGTTAATTTTATTATGGATTAATATATTTACCTATAACATATCCAAGGTCCTTCATTCCTCACTGTACTCGAGCTAGATACCGGTGATCCCTAATTTTGGTCAGTCGAGAATGGGCAGTGGAACCGACTGCCCGACCCCCGATTGACCCGTGATCTGTTACGACTTGTTTAACATGGTGTGGCTGGCCGACAAATAGTATTTCAGGGTTCTCGTGACGAACTATTATAATCTGGGATATAACAAAAAGTGCCTAGACGAGAAACTTACTACAATGTCACAAAGGACATCGTTCTCTTACTTAGCAAAAGGTAAATATTAAATCATTTGTTAGCAAATTAAATTATTTTAAAGCGGTACTTGACTCGTCACCGATAATTAATAATTATGTATGCTACAAGTTGTAAACAATATAAAAAAATAACAATATTTATTGCTGAACTAATCCTGATTTATTTAATTGATTTGTAAAAAGCAGAAATAATAATTATTTATTCTAATTATAGTGCCGGTATTAGTTTCACCGCTCCTTAGCTGCGTTATGAAGTGAACATTTGATGAATAGGCCGTTGATTGTACGCGTGGTTTGCCCAACTGTGAAAGATGACATGTCACTGGGATCTGTCTGTCTGTCCTATGTCTCGCCTTGTAAATAGTTAACACACTTATTTCATGCCTTCCTAGTGCACGCAATTGCATGCCACTAAATTACGTAGTAATAGTATCTAGTTTGTGTATTTACTTACAAAGTTTTAGATCTGTTTGTAGCGTTAGTAAATAAGACTAAATTATAGATTCTGATTTAATAATGATATACGAACGCGTATAGTGAAGATTAATTTAAATTTTCTTTTACAGTCGTGTGAGTCAACTGATCTCATAAAACTGGACGATTCGCCAACGGATCTAGAAGATTTCGATCCTCTAAAGTGCCGTGATAAAAATGATAAAGTGGAGACGAACAAAGCGACGGACAGTGCTCTCTTGCACGAGTACGGGTTGGACTTTAGCCAGTTCGGCTTCGGGCTGCTGGAGGCTCCGGCGCCGGCGCCGGGCTCGAGCGGGGAGGCCCCGCCCTCCGCCGTGCCCAAGGGCTGGACTACCTTCAACTGAGTGATTCGCTATACTGTTCTGTATATTTTGCGTATATACCATATAGTCCCGTGCTAATTTAATTATTTATTTATTGCTACTCTATTATAGACACGCAGTTTGACTCATTGTTTAAGAGGCCGTAGTCGATTTTGGAGCAAAAATGTAAAATTGATAGATTTAGTCGTTGAAATTATACACGTTTTGTTACATAATATCTAAATAACAAGTATTGATTTCTATTAGCACGACTTCTCATCTTGCCTTTTAATAATGAGGTCGCGAGCGTGCGTCACCGGTAATGCATGAAGAGAAGGGGCAGTTTTTAAAAATTCATTAAAAAAATCATGGTGGTAAATTATACAAATTGATGTATAAGAATAGTTTCAGCAAATGTTGTAGATTGTTTAAGTATCAAAATTTAGTCGATTTTCAGAGAAATTGTCACTTATGAAATAAAACTATGAAAACGGATTATATCGCGTATATTGAATTTATAATACATCCCGACGTTTCGAACTCTTTACAGCGTTCGTGGTCAACGGGTGACTGAGGAAAAATTACAAAATGCAAAAATACCCACATACTAAAATAATGAACAATCATAGACTACAAACTTTAAGGCTGGTTGTACATGCAAAATCGGTTCATAAGGCTAGTTATACACTATAATTATTTTTCAAGTAAAGACATATATATATACGCGTATATAAGCGTTACATACCCAGAATGCTGCGCGAGGCCATTGAGATTAAGAAATATCCAAACTTTAATAGGGAAGATGGCTTTTCTCTACCACCAGCTTGGGATCCTGTAGTCCACCTGATAAAGGAGCAAGCGAGACATAGACTGTGAGACCGTAGTGTTGGATGATGCTGGACATTCTGATGTTTTGAAAAGATGTGTCCCGCCGAGTTTGTTGCCGGTCCCATATTGGGATACCCTCCTACAATTTAGGAGGGAATTAAATCTTCTCGGGTCCGTGGTGTAGGGTTGGAGCCGGCATAGTTTTTTTTTTTTTTTTTTTTATCGCGTATATATATATGTCTTTACTTGAAAAATAATTATAGTGTATAACTAGCCTTATGAACCGATTTTGCATGTACAACCAGCCTTAAAGTTTGTAGTCTATGATTGTTCATTATTTTAGTATGTGGGTATTTTTGCATTTTGTAATTTTTCCTCAGTCACCCGTTGACCACGAACGCTGTAAAGAGTTCGAAACGTCGGGATAAATTCAATATACGCGATATAATCCGTTTTCATAGTTTTATTTCATGAGTAACTATCGCGGTAACCGAAGACAATATTAAATTGTCACTTGTTTTGAAGTAATTTCTGGAGAAAATTGATTTCGTCTAACTTTCATTTACACTATTTCAAAGTCATAATAATAAAAATGTAGTCTGATAAACGTCAAGTACAGGATATGTGTAATACAAAATTACCATGTTTAGCAGTCCAAACATTACGAAATTTACAAATAAGAGCGACAAAATCAGTGCTTTACGCGCGTTTACCTAAACGTCCATCAGAAAAGCAAACATTACTAATTTAGTGATTCTGTTTTCAAAAAATTAATCTGATAAAAGGTAAGATAAGAAGACGTGCTAATAGAAACCAGTACTTGTTATTTCGATTAGGTAACAAAAGGTAAAATTTCACGGACTAAATCTATCAATTTTACATTTTTGCGACTAAAATCGACACCGGCCTCTTAAATCGATATTGATGTACATAATGTGACATATCAATGAAATGTAAAATAATGTGTTGATAACACGTCGTAGGTAAAGTTTTCTGTATATGTGTCGTAGGTTAATGTAATGTAATGTCATATGTATATTTCAGATAGATCAATTCTTTTTATGTGCAGAATAGTCAATATTTTTTTAGAGATCTTCCATGTTGTTATTGTTTCGATTATAACATTTTATACTAATACTGTATATTCCCGTGATACTCTGCCTTTGTAAATATTCGAAAGGAATCGATTAGAATTATATATTATTTCTAAATTATTACTCGGCGATTTTAACATCGCACTATTCGTACTTTCGTTCAAAAACTAATACATATCAAATAAATCAAGGATAAATATAATATACCAGAATTTCAGTGTAATTCGAGATCTTATACTCAACTATTCCGTATTTGTATCAGATACTGAGTGTAAAGGCGGGATTCCACCAGTGTGCGGCACTGTGTGGCACAAGCATTTTTGTATTGAATATGCTCGTGTCGCACATTGGTGGAATCCCGCCTTAAGTCTTCGAAAGTACACAATTTGAGATTGTACATCAATATAAGACACTGTTGTTGCCAAAGTAAAATAAACACCAGAATAAACAAGTTTTTGGACGAAAGTATTCGCCTCATATTCAGCTAATAAGTAGGTAGTTATGATAAAATTGTACTGGCGTTCTATAGCACAACGTTTTAGGTCCTGTTATTTGTCTTCGCGGCTGGGACATATATGTCTATGGTATTGCTGTCGATTTAAAAAAAAACGCATTATTCTAACAGTTTAGTAATCGTGTTCTGTAGAATGTATTTAAACATTACAAATGCTATCTATTCTATTCACCAGGCATCAATATCGTTACTATATGTCCATGCCGCGTGACAACAGCGTCCTTGGAGAAAACTGAATTCCTCATATTCTAAGATGTTATTATTAAAATTTCTTACGTATTTTTTAAAGTATAATATGTAATTTATAAATGATTATGTTGTCAAAAAGTACAATTAGCCTTTTTATGATAAGGTAATGCAGTTATTTTGTTCTTATACCAGCAATATCCTGGATTTAATTTATGAAATCGTCTTTTCATAAGGTGCTTTTACAATGGAAAGAAAGAAAGAAGATACATTTATTTAACGCCACAACATAGTACATAAATAAAAATAATACACACAAATATGTATAAAAAAATCATTGGACGCTAAAATAGTATGGTAATGGCGTTATAAAATATGCCTGCCTTTTATCGACAGTTGACTACCACAACTCAGTAACTCGAACCTTGTATCTTAAGATGCTCAATAGGGAATATTACGCGAAACTCTGCGTAGGGGGCGCCACTACCACAATCTGAGGGTCTATCGCGAAACAAGAAAATCGAAATTTCGTTATCTAACATCTCTGTCACTCTTGCATATTCGAGCGATAAAGAGGCAGATAGCGAAATTTCGGATTCGCGTTTCCCTGTAAACAAACCGCCTTGATGCATCAATGTCATATTTTATTATCTCTGAATAACTTGTCAAAAAACTGTTAAAGGCACAGTATGTATAAGTTACTCTATGGTTTACTAAAGGGGCTAGTGCTGCACTGGTGGATTGTGTGAACATCGATAAAGTCAGTAGATCGATAAAGTTAAAGAAGGTGGTGACGTGAGCATAATTTAAGCAATCATATTGAATTGAAAAATATGTAATGTGGTAGCTACGTTATCTTCGGTTACTTTCAAGTAAAATTGGGCCTTGGTGCTTTTGTTCTAAGCATTAGTCATTGAATGAGTTTTGGTTGTGAATTGTAAACTGATGTTCTCTTCAATATACCGTACGCTCTTGGGAGTAAACTACCGCTTTCGAATTTATCGATATGGGCCATATAAAACTCAGGCATTTAGTGCAATATAAATGAATATCTCTATATCTGAGATATTCTTAAAACGAAGTATAGTGGTATTTCAATTCAAACATGCATTTTTCTCGTACTTATAAGCTCTCTCCATAAGGGGCCATCTACTAAGCATGTTAGTAGAAGGTGGTTCCAAATTTCTTCTTACAAACTGTGCTACTTTTGTCTGCTGGCTGACGGGAAAAAATAACAACAAGAAATAATTGATCAACCCAATAGGGTATTTGACTGTATTAACAATAATTTTACACCATGCATGAAATAAAGCACCAGAAGATTAATAGACAAACGTAGACAGCAGTTATTTTTTGGACACAATTTCTATTTTATTCGTATAAAACTAGAGTAGGTAATTTGATTGTGACGTCACATGCTAGTGTTTCATTTATATTCCATAGAAGCAAAATCGTTTTGACAGTTCAGAAAATAAAACTGATATTTGTCTGTCGTGTCGTGTTGTGTCGCGACGCATATCGGTTTCATACATTTAAGTAATATGATTGCGTGCACATTTGTCTGACGCAGCGTGCATCAGACAAATGTGAACGCAACCATATGAACCGGGCTATAGACCAGTAAGAACTTGCATGCAATTTGCATTACATTGCAGTATCTGATCAAACTTTTGAATTCAGTTTACCTTAGTCTTGAAGGATTTAGTAACGCATCGCTACATCTTTCCCAACAAAAAAACCGGCCGTTTTTCGAGGGGGTGAGGTAGCAGACACAAAGAAACTTACTACAAATGCATCTTTTCCCCTCGTTACTATGCACCCATACTAAAACAATACAACAACAACAAGTTAAATTAGCACACTAATGCAGTAAAAACTATATGCGGACATAATTTTCACACTATCGGTGTAGGCGTAATCGAACCGATTAATAGGGCTTCCAATATTATCGTATCAATATAATTTTCTAGACGCTATAGACAGCGCCACACTTTGTACTCGTGGAATAGTTTCACAAATATATCAAATAATTTACTGGGTCATAAAATTAAATAAGCTATTACGGTGCTTACTATAAATAAAGCTTCTGCTGCTACTACATTGCTCATTTTTCAATATCAAGAGGAAAGGAAGAAAAAACTAAACTACTATACAATTCGGAAACGGTTTAGTTCAACATAGCGGCACCGATGAATTTTACTATGAATATAATTAATTAGTTATTTTATGTCAAAACTAATTATTATTATTTTAATTAATTAGTTATTTTGTGTCAAAAGAATATTTCATTTCTCATCGATATTTTATCGTAAAGAAGAATAACACTCAGCACTATTTTAGTCTAACGCACACTGCAATACGTAGTATAAATATTCTAAGAAATAATATTCGGAATAAGCTTCATTATCGGACTAAGGTAGACCCGGCTACAATACTTAATTTACGAAGGCTAATATTCGTTTGTAATTTCATAATTACATTTTAAGGACAGTAGACCTTATTAACATTAAATACGGTGACGTTTGAGACATCAAACTATCAGTCAAAATCAAACTTTTTCAAACTGATTTTGTAATAGATTCTAGATGCTTGGTTTCCTTGAAAGCGTTTGATATATTAATATTATCGTTTGTCAAAGGACTGTCTCATTTCAAACATAGACAGAGAGAATCATACTATCTTTGTCTGACACTAGTACTAGCACCCAAAAGAAAAGGATGAGTATAGTTTTTTTGGTTCTTATTTACTGCCAATTTGGTTTGACCAACTATATGTTAATATATAATATATGCTATAATAAAAGCAAAAATGTATTTATTGTCAAATGATATTCCATCCTTTTGTATAAGTACTTGATGTATTTCATCGCTTTTTACACCCATAAACAGCACATGCAGGCATATTGACGGAGCTCGTCACGCGCGGAATACGATCGCAAGACTGTCAATGATCAATGAATGAAGTAGTTTTTATAAAATGGTCTGAAAATTGTTCCGGTGTTTTTGGCAGAGTGGGAACGACATGACGGCGTCTCTATTACTAAATGCATGCAAGTTCTTGCCAGTCTAAAGCGAGGTTTAGACTAGCAAGAACTTGCATGCAATTTAGTTACATTGCCGACTACTAAAGTAAACTGTATTCAAAAGTTTGATCAGATACCGCCATGTAACGAAAATTGCATGCAAGTTCTTGCTAGTCTAAAACTCGCTTTATAGTTTTATCCAATTTACGTGAGATAAATAAACAATAGCAACGCTCTTTTTATAGATGTCGCAAAATAAAGCACAGATTTTATTTTAGTAATGATACCGCACCGACAGCGAGATAAGCTCTTAATCCTGACGTATATAACATTTATTTTCTTTTCTAATGTTTTTAGTACTGAGATAATAGTTGTCTGGCTTGAGGCGTTATCTGAAAGCTACAATATGTTGATAATACAAGTCAACAAATAGGTATATACCGATGATTATACATAGAAAATACTTAACGTTTATGTTCCGCATCGTTTATATTAGGTACCTACTTAGTGACCGATTTTCAAATTTTTCAACATCTCATAGTCACATAATTAAAGAGCAATAACAAGGCAAATTGTAACATTTTTTTTATTAAAGATAGTATATAATTTTATCCATATAGATATCACTAATAAATAAAAGCTTTGCAATCCTTTAAGTGGGTCTTTTGCCTTCAAATATTATTTAATCATAAACACAACTTTTATTTAAAACCCTTGGAACCTACATGAAATCGCCCAGGTTCTTTTGCACTAGATGCTCGGCGTTCAACACAGCAATCGCTAGTCCGATTAATGGAGTAGGTAGTCATACTCATTATGTCCATAGAATCAAACGCAGTCGTTTAAAATATTTTGTGATCTATATATTATATTTTTATTACAAACTTGTTGAAAAGCATAATTTGTTTAATTTATATCTCCTATTTTAAAGTATCGCCTTTTGCCTAGTCGGACTAAGCTAACTCTGCATAACTTTGCATTGACAGTGTATGGAAGAAATGCCATCGTAAACGAAAATATGACGTGTGTTGTCGAATTTGCACACTTAAATATGACTATGTTGTGGAACTTACACACTTGGTCACTTCAAAATATGACGTATGTTGTGGAACCTGCACACTTAGTCACTTCAAAATATGACGTGTGTTGTGGAACTTCACTCTTGGTCACTTCAAAAAATGACGTGTGTTGTGGAACTTGCACACTTGGTCACTTCAATGTTGTGCACAGTTAGCTTAGGGCCACTTGCACCATTCACTAACCCGGGGTTAACCGGTTAAACCTGGAGTTACCATGGTTAGGTACCAGTACAATTTGACACTGGGTAGACGGTAACCTTTTGAACGCTTTTCCTCAAGCGTCAAGACGTGGCTTACACGCCAATATCTCGACTAGTGAATAACGAATATAAACCTTATCTGTCAGCAGGACAATTGCTTTGACAGCGTCTGCCATGACCAATTTAGTGGTCGCTGGCGTGGTAGGCACGACAGCACACGACCTATTTAGTGGCTCTTGGCGTTCAAAAGGTTAACCGCATAACCTCCGGGTGGCCCTTAGACGGGCTCTTACTCAACTAGTCAACTGTGAAGCAGACTGTAGCCACAGAATAACTAATAGTACTGCGGAGTCTTAGTAATAGGGTCCCGTTTTTACCCCTTGGGTACGGTACGGAACCCTAAAAACTATGTAATCAAATCTTGCAAGTCGATTGTAAATTTTTAACCTATTTCTATATACAGAGATTAGTTCCCGATTCGCCGGATTCTTGTTTCGTCGGATTTTCGTTTAGTCAGATTGTGACGTAGGTAGGTACTAAAGTTAATCCGGCGAGTCGGGAACTAATTAATACAGACAGATAATCTGATACCTGATGATGGAGCCAGAAGAACTCTTCTGTGCTACTACCAGTTCCCTCGAAAGTGGGGTCATATGATTCGTTTCGACAAGTCCAAATTCACGTGAAATTACGTGTTTTTAAACATTTAAACACCACACTTATACCTGTATAACGCGCCATCGTAAACCTTATTGGAACGCATGAAGGTTAAAATAAATTAAACTGTCAACTGCCGTCTTTGGGTAAAACTAAAAATTGAAATATTTGTCAATCATATTATTTTTCTTAACACGATTTTCAACCATCTAAGAAAGTCTGGATTCGACTGCCAAATACTCGGTGTAACAAATAGCCTTGAGTATAATGAACGAAAAAAGCTGGTTTTGACACTGATAAATGATTGGGTAATCGATAGTCTCGTTATAACAAGCTGCTCCCACATAAAGCCTGAATTAATAGGTTTTCATATTCATGTTTATGAACACAGTTTTATTAATATACTTTTCACCTCAGCAGCTCGAACAAGCCTACTTTCGTCACTCCCTGGAGTAAGTAAAGTGCGACTTTCCTCACTCCAGGGAGTGACGAAAGTGCGACTTTCCTCACTCCAGGGAATAAAACAAAGTAGCTTTTTACTCTGCTGCCATTTATTTTTCTCTGTATTATTCTGTGTAATTCGAAATACATTTTAACCTTTAATATGTTCTCACTACTGAGGTGAAAAATTATATGTGCAACACGAGAGCAAAGTTATTTTACATCTCGTGTTTTTGAGTTCCTCGCTACGCTCAAGATTCTAACTTAGAATCATTCGCTTTCTCGGGACTCGAAATAAACACTCGCAAGAAAAACCAACTTTCCTCTCTTGTTGCACAAATAACTATTAAATATACTTTATTTTAAAAATACAGGTTGACCTTAGCCATTGGACAAACCCTAAAATCCCACGTAGGGTTACTTCTCAGGAATGCTATAACATTTTTTTTTTTATTAGAACAAAAGATAAAAAAATAAATTTTCATACAATAATTACTTCCAATGATCGGCAACAAAAAGAAACACACTGTATAATCATTGGCAGAGTGTTTTTGACAACTTGTTCGAAAATGTGCGGCAATGATGACATTTGTCAAGTCAGAATCTTAATTTCATAAATAAAAAAGATAATCAATAAGGTCGAAGAAGGCTTCCTACTATTTATTACCTCAGGAGCTTAACACATACTGGCTGCTCCAAAAGTAAAAAATCGTAATTTGTTAATTTCTTCGTAACCGCTACATCGGTTGTTATGATACTTGGTATACTGATTCTAAATACTCTAATGCATATGTACATTTCGGCTTTGTCTAATGGACACCCTGTATATCCAACCGATTGTACCTATTTAAAAACTTACATCACTTCCGAAACGTTACGACAGGAGACTTAGGGGCGTAGCCAAGTTGGCAATCGTGCATCGAAAAACGTTAAAATGTATCGGGTTAACAGATGTAACGAAAACTTACGTGTTTATATGTTTCGATTATCAGTTTCCATGAACGATTGTCATATTGGCTAGGCCCCCTAATTGTTTTATTGCCACTTATGTAAAGGCGCGGTTAAAGAGGTATTTCCCGTTGGATATATGGATATTACGTATTATTTTATGATTAATATGTTCCGTATCTGCAAGTACAGTTCCATAAGTCTCGTAAAATAGGTATTGAAGTAGAACTGTGTCACTTTGTAAAAAAAAAACAAAATTGCTTTCTTGGGGTTAGATATGAGGATATCACGTATCATCTGTATGACTATGATGTAACGAAAAGTCACGTGTTTATATGTTTCGATTGACAGTTTCTATTATGGAAGGTCCCCAGTAGCATAAATACGTCATAATGACGTCAGCGACGTCATTGTGACGTAATAATGCCGTCATTATGACGTCGCAGACGTCATAATGCTACCTGGGGTAGAGGTATTTTCTATGAACGGGGTATCAAATTTACCTTATCGCCGACGACGAATTCAGCTGCACGACATAAAAGTAGTAGAATACTCAGTCAGCAAAGAGTCAATTTAGCTGGATGGCTAAAAATTAGAATGAATAAGTAGCCAAACGTCTGGAAATATAAATAGTCCGTATGATTTGAATACTATTAAGCTGAAAGTGAAATTAGTTGATTGACATCAACACAGAACGAGTTAGCAGCAAAACGTCATGGAATGTAATTAGTCTGTATAATTAGAATACCTAATTCGTCGAAAGTAAAATTATTTGATTGACGTGAGGACATGAGCAAAGAACGAGCAAAACGTCTGGAAATGTAATGTGCCAATGTGTTTATATTTATATATTTTTTCCATACACAAAATAAATGTTTCAGCACTCCCCTCCTAAGGGAATTTTTTTTAGGAACTGCTGGTCAAAAATTTTGTTTAGACTTCTGTGTGACGTATGCGTGTGCCAAACGGCTAACGTATACATCGATTTGCAGTTTTTCTTTGAAATTGGGGTCGAGCGGCTTCCACTACTAATCCAGGGTTAACCCGTTAAACCTGGAGTTACCATGGTTACCTGTACGATTTGACACTGGGTTAACGGTTTAACCGGTTAACTCCGGGTTAGTGGGATGGTGCAAGTGGCGCTTAGTGTCATTAAACTTTATTAAAACACGGGACTTGTGTGTAAGTATACCTACCGAATCCTTTACAAAGTCAAGTGGGAATAAGACAAAGACGCACACCTAAACATTTTGATTTATACCTACGTCCATTAGAACTCGAACGGCATTCATAGCCTCACGGGCCCTCTTAGGGTTCGGTGAAAAACGACTGCCATAACGAGATGAAAAGCTATTGACTCACTGAATCCCGTATCTCTCCCAAACCGCCCTTGCGATAGAAATCTTGTTCACCCAATTTTAGAGTTCATATTTCAAAAATACGCTACTGAGATATAAGACAGTCTCCAGTAACAGTGGTAATGCGACAGTAAAACACATTTTGGGTTATTCGCAACATATAATTATTAATTAACAATATCTTAAGATTAGAGTTAAGTAGGATCTATGCATATTTGATTAAGGAAAGCAGTCGTTGTTGACTACCTCCGTCGATTCGAAGCTGCCTCAGCCATTTCGTCATACCGTCAGCAACTGAAGTGACTAAGCGAGCCGGGTGTCTACAATAATCACATTACAGATCATTTTGAACCCCTCACTTAGCTACTCCTAAGCGGGCACGCTGCAATCGTTTTCACAACCTCCATCACGGGGCTGCTTAGAGCTTTTAGGGGTTCGCAGATAGATTATTTTTTTATAAATTATTGATAAGAACAAAGTTACAATTTCAGGTGTACAAAGCTCCACAAAACTAGGTATATATAGTTTGACTGAGGAGTCAGGTTTCAGTCTCACTAATGGTTGGGGAGCCCAAGAGGGGTTTTTTGTAGTTACTCGAGCGCGTCAGATTAAGTATGAGCGATATGTTGCTACCCCGTGGAGTCTACCTTTACCACTTTTAGCCGTCTATGTTGAGCAGTTGGTTGGTGGGGGTTCAATTCTGCTTAACAAGTCGTTAAGCAGATTATGGATTTGGTCATTTTAGTCTAAATTAATGCTATAATTGTGCTTTTACTAAATCTGTCAATTATATGTATCTACGCATTTCCTTAATCTGACGGTTACAATGTGAAAATTGGGCGTCGAATTTGTGGTCGTCAGATTAAGGAAATGCGTACAATATAAATAAGTGTCATATTAAGTTATAGAAAAATTATAGCATTAACTTGGAACAAAACTACCAAATCCACAATCTACTTTACGATTTTTGTAACTCTCCACCAACCCCCCGATATTTAAAAAATCTGTAGACGCTTTCCTACTCGCTGAAAAAAAAAACTTTATTTAACCTTTTTTTCTTCTTATCTAATCTTTCGATTCCAATAGACTCTACGACGCTCGAGTAACTACATATTTAGCATCGCCGGCTCCCCGGCTATAAGTATAATTAAGTTATATACAGTGTGGAAAGATAAGTCGGGCCCTGGAGGGAAACTACCTTAAATCCTTAAGCTGGCTCATTTTACTTAAAGGAAACATTCCTTTATTTTTAAAAAGAATCAAAACTGCATTCAAAGATTTTCTAAAACTCGCTTGCCTCGCCCGGGACTCGAACCAACTAAAATTAAAAAAACAGACACCCTATTTTATTATACCTACTTATCGATAGTATTATTATTCAGGATAAAATTTATCTAACAAACATTTGGTTCCTGTTCACTTTCAACAAGTAAAAGACACGTAACAGTTCTCTTATCTCTCCAACATTCAAAGACTTCGTATGAAGTACACGCTTGCTAATTTATCGCTAAGTACCTTGTTGAAATCTTCGATAAGAAAATCGTTTAATGGTAGTAATACCTCTAAACTTCCTATGAAACCGTTAGGGTTGCGGTAGAAAATGTTATTAGGGGCATACACCACAACACTTTGCTGAATGCTACAAGAAATGAATTTCAACGGCGACTAATTTTGTGTAGCCGGAACGAGGGGGCTCATTTCGAACAATTTATCAGTTAAATAATTTAAGTGTAACAAATTGATAGTAAAATAAAGTTAATGTTAGATTTATCGATCATTTTTATTTTTAAGACCAAATGTTTGTTAGAGAAATTTTATCCTGAATAATAGAACTATCGATTAGTATAATAAAATAGGGAGTGTTTGTTTTTTTAATTTTAGTTGGTTCGAGTCCCGGGCGAGGCAAGCGAGTCTTAGAAAATCTTTGAATGCAGTTTTTTCTTTTTAAAAATAAAGGAATGTCTCCTTTAAGTAAAATGAGCCAGCTTAAGAATTTAAGGTAGTTTCCCTCTAGGGCCCGACTTATCTTTCCACACTGTATATATATGGTGGAGCGGGCGTCGCAGATCTGCGAAATCAACTCCACACTCGCGTTCGCGGCTTCGCGCCTCGATTCGCGCACGAGTGTGGAAGGGGCTTATCATATATATACCTAACATATAAAAGTACGTCTTAGCAATATGCTTATTTCGAAAACAATTTTGGGATATATACAAAATTCAAAAAATGAACAAATACTGCACTGTTTTGCAGGTTTCCTTCTAAGCTGAATTAATTGGATGCTAATTATTTGTCGAACACAGCTACTGATGCCGTGTTACTCGTATTACATCTATCACGAGAAAAAACGATTTACGAATAAGTACATCTGTTAGCTTATTTTAATCTTCAGAAAAGATTTACTAGAGATGAAGGGATCGCTGTTTACTTACTTGCTGACTTAGATTAAACTTAGAATTTAACTAGATTAGATTTTGGGGTTCAAAATCCGCCGCTGGACGAGGCTATTCATGAGAAATGGCGGCAAAGGTGGAGGGCCGCTCGGTTTCTCATCCTGGTACTTGCCTAGACCCAGAACGGGCCAGACTCGGTTCTCGACACCGGAGTTGCCTTCCGTTCGCTGCCGCATCCTCGTGGCCTTCGATAGCAAGTCCGCATTCAACATGTTTTCGAGGTATCGGAGCTTGTGCGGCAGTACTATTTTGCATTCCTGTAACGATATTCTAATTAAATCTGAAAAATATTGGAAAAGTTCTCCTTATATATAAAAAAGTCAATAAATGTGCCAACCAAGTTTGGAAGTGATGGCCAAACGATAGCTACGCATTTTGTTTGCACACTCAACGTCAACATAGCACAGCAAAGGCTCGTTTGAAGTCAGGAGGCGAAGCGTGGCGGCATGTGCAAACTGATATCAATTCCACTGATTCGTAAAATAACATATACGAGTACATTGTCAGCACCAGAATTTGCACGTATACCTACCTTATTTTGTTGATTTTTACCGGACTGCGAAAGGTTTATTGATTTTAAGTCTTGAACGAGTGTGCGTGTTTTATGTACCTACTGTGTTCCACGATTAGTCAGGTGTCAAAGCTAATCAGCAGATTTTAAAGAAAGTGGTGTTCTGGATTTATTTTTGGAGCCCGTGTGGAATAAGGCTTACATGTTTGTTTTATTACTTAACACCCCATTAAAAAAACGCTTGCAGAGATATTTTTCCTGAGACATACGCATGTCATCTTTTTAACCGACTTCAAGATTTCAAAAGGAGGAGGTTATCAATTCGGTTGTATGTTTTTTTTTTTTTATGTTTGTTACTCCATAACTCCGTCATTTCTGGACCGATTTTGAAAATTCTTTTTTTGATTGTAAGTATATACATACAGATTGGTCCCGTTTTGGTCAAAACGCAGTTCTGATGATGGGATCCATGAGGAATCGAGGGAACTCCTCAAATGTAAAAGGCATACATATAGTGATTTTTGTATTTTCATCAACAAATCCAGCATTTCCATTTAAAAAAGTGACATTTGATGAAGTGCAGCTGCTGATGATGATCAGAAATATCAGAATGGAACTCTTTAACTACGCATAGTTCACGTTTGGCGATTTGTCCTCTTCGTTATGATTGGTAAGCAAGTTAGGTTTTCAAGACACATTTTTGTCAAGCTCGAGTTCTGATGATGGGATCCATGAGGAATCGAGGGAACTCCTCAAATGAGAAAGGCATACATATAGTGATTTTTGTATTTTCATCAACAAATCCAGCTTTTACATAAAAAAGTGACATTTGATGAAGTGGAACTGCTGATGATGATCAGAATGGAACTCTTCAACGACACATAGTTCACGTTTGGCGATTTATTCTCTTCTTTGTGGACCCAGACCCAAACTTGGACTTGGACTTTTTTTTGAACTGCGATCCTCACAGAACCGAAATGCTATCAGAACATTGGGTTAGGTTAGGTTAGAACTATGACCCTTACAGAAACGAAATGCTACTAGAAACGTGGGTGGTTTGACCTCATTTTAGTTAGGCAAAAGTTGCTGTCTTTTTCATTTCATTGTCTGGAGTGCACCATCAACAATAAGTAACCTTTCAACGGCATCCCCCATTGAAGTCGGTTTTTTTTTTCTTAAAAATTATTAGATAATAGAGTGTCGGAAACTAGGCACTACTTTTATCTTTTATTTTCAGAGAAGAAAGTAGCTCGACCGATTTACGAAAACGAAAACGTATTGATGAGGCACAAAATAATGGTTAAATTATGTTTTCTAATTACTATTTTCTACCCACAGATCTAGAATGTACCTACGCGTAGCGTAAGCGTCATTCTACTCGTAGATACAGATCTGCCTTAGGTCCACAGGTCTAGTCTAGGTCTAGGTACACAGGTACCTATCAGTACTGTGTACTTTATCTCTTCCTTATGCATAGTTTTGGGCCCAAGAACAACGTGACGGGCCGTTAATATACTTTTCCTTTCGCTTTTGCCGATGTATGATTGTCGACTTGGCCGTCTGACTAGTACTATTATTAAGTACCCAAAGAATTGACCAACAGTTGCTACTATTGACTTTCGGAACAAGTACCTACCTACTTAAACTACATCTGGGGGCCTAGCCAGGATATCAATCGTACAGCGACAAATGCCAAACGAAAACAAAAATTGTAAGTATCGATATGACAGATGCTACTAAACGTCACAGGGCTATATAGTCATATCATTATTTCATTTTAACAAATAGCTTTGTCCCTACTTGCGAAAGTAAAACTTACAAATGTATTTTAGGGGTACGCTTAGGGTTGCAAAGCAACATGCTATGAGGTGTAAACACTTAAACAGGACAGTCGCGGGTTATATCCTCGTGAGGCTCTGTGTTCAAAATATAACCACTATCCACACAGTCAAATGGAAATTTGTAAACCTTATTGCCAAGACATAAGGTTCAACGATGATCAGTTAAGAGTGTTGCTGTTAGTACGTGTTTGAAACAGCCACAATTTACATATTAGGAACCCACCCGGTTAGGGTGTAATTAACATCTCCCAAGGGTATGCAATTCACGGCTACAAACACGTAGAACACACTTCTTTTTGTATTTAAAATGGGGCGCTTGATGGCACTGAGTGTTAATGAAACTATTTCATGACAGCCAATATTTTTCTCGGTCAATGTCATATTTTATTTAAGGCAATCTAAGAGCCCTTTACCGAGCAGCGGCCCGTGTCCCACCCATACGACCGAAATAGCATTACCTATTCTATTTTAAAAACTCAATGACCCGTAACTTAAAGCCCGATCTATCAGTGGGTGGAAATACACGGAAAATATTTTCCTTTATGATTAAACTAGTTGTAGGAAGCTGGATGTTGTGGACAAAAATGTTGAAAACGGCCCGGAAAAGTATTCAGTTGAGTAATATCAGTGTGCGTTATTCTTTACCTTTGTAGAAAGAAATCTGCAGATTAGGTACGCTGTTCTGTTAAGCATAAATCTAACTAACACTAACTAAAAATACATATTGTAATATTAGTTTGGATAAAATCTTTGTAGCCTTGCATGATTCACTAATTCATTGCAAACAGCTGTTTTACAGAACGTTTTCTGCTTGTATTAGTGTAAGCTGTAACAACATAAATATTCTTTACCCGTCGGGAGCATGATGAGCAAAGAAGTGTTGAAAGAACCTATAAATAAGAATTACGACAAACATTTTGTTAGGTACCTATATACAACTCAAATGTTACATATGTTACGTATTATGGAAACGCAAAACTTTTTTATATTTCCAAATTTTCTGTTTCTAATTGTATTTTAATAGGTAATAAATAATCTCTATGCAAATATATATGTAAGGTTATTATGAATAATAGTATAATGTACAAATTTACAGTAGGTATGTCCCCTATACCGTAAAGTAGGTACCTACATGTATACCTCATTTATATATATTTATTAATAATTAATGAATTCGAAGAAATTCTAATTATCGCTCCAGTCATATTTTTTTAATCTACGTACTTAATGTTGGCCATTTTGAGTAACGTGATTTCCAATGCTTGATGTTATCAATAGATCTACATTCCTCCGAATAAAAGTAAGACCGAAGTTTTCTTGGCCCTAGTTAAACATAGCCCCTTCCATATATTATAAAATCACCAGTATTGACTGCCCTCGCAGTTTTATTACAGTTTTACTTACAATTATCGCGTAGCCGAGCACGACGGCAAGAAGCAGGGCGACTTTACTATGCGCCATAGCGTCTGGTGAGTGATTGCAGTTCCGGCTCTCACGGCGTAACTTCTCGTAACGTTGCCCTTGTTGTCAATGCTTGCGCCAGCGCACGAGTCGAGGTCCTGGTCTATCCAGTATATCGTGATCCTTCTAATCTTTGTTTATTTATCCTGCTATCTTAATGAAATTTGTGACGATGTATATAATTATATAATATACTTTATTGTAACCATGGTATTCAACATACAATTGTTATAAATAAAGTTAGTAAAGTGATGTAATTCAAAATAGCTTAAAAGCCGGTGAAAATAAACAGTCTGTCGGTGTACTAAATTAGAGCTTATAGGTGATTGTAATATGGCATAGAGGCCGGTCGAATATTTGGTTATTACTAAATCTGTATACGACAACGAATACCTTGTATACCTGAGTAGTGAGTGGCTATAATGCTTATTGTGTTTTCTTGATGCAAGCTACTTAGGGTGTGCAATCTCGGTACCTATTCCGAGACCTCGAAATACCGAAATGTCGCACATTTTTTAGATTATTCTTGCACGCTAAATCGTGCCCGATCTCGCAAGATTTGCAAGATTGGATTTATAGAAAAGGGCAGCACCTACAGTCAGCGTATCAATGAGCCTTTTCTGAGCCTTTTCTGTTGCAGGGTAGGTAGATGGTACGAAACATCCGATGCCAGTTGGCTGACGATATAACGAGATAAGCTGTGTTATTTTAGGAGTTATTTTCCAAATAACCCGTAATTTTCTATAACTGGGACTTGGGAGTATATATTTTTCCTCAGTTTCCCGTTGACCTCGAATTCGAAACGTCGGGATGTACATATTTTAAATTTATTGTACGCGATTTAATCCGTTTACATAGTTTTATTTCGTAATTTTATTTTGTATTGATTCAGTACATGCTATATACATTTTAATTTATTATTTCATCCCTAGAACAATACTTTACTCAGTTCTATACTCAGAATATAAAAAAAAACCGTAGATATGCGAGATCTCGCAAAATACCGAGATCTTGCGAGATTGGACTTCTTAAATCTTGCAAATACCGAGATTGATGATTAGGTAAGTATGTTGCAAGATTTGAGGAGAATAGTGTGGGAATGCCGCCGGGACAGTAACCTGCAGCTCCAACTTCAGGGAACTGGGCTGAATGAACGCGACACGTGATCGACAGCCCGCCTGCCTCCGGCCGGGCGTCCCTACACTACATCTACATCTACATCATGTTGCAAGATTGCGCTCCTGCAACTCTGCATAAAATGTATAACAAAACGCTAAAGAAAAAAAACCGGCCAAGTGCGAGTCGGACTCGTCCACCGCGGGTTCCGTATTTTTTAGTATTTGTTGTTATAGCGGCAACAGAAATACATCATCTGTGAAAATTACAACTGTCTAGCTATCACGGTTCATGAGATACAGCCTGGTGACAGACAGACGGACGGACTGACAGCGGAGTCTTAGTAATAGAGTCCCGTTTTTACCCTATGCGTACGGAACCCTAGTAAGTGTAATACTCTTACGGTAGATGTCGCTAGGCGCCTACCCAAGGCGCAAATAAGTGATATGGTGGAAATATTCGCTGTCATCTAGTGAAGTTTCGGTAGCTTAGTTGGCAGAGCGATGGGTTAGTGATCGTGAGTCGCGAGTTTCGCCCGAGATAGTGATTTTTTCCACTTTACTTTTATTTCTTAGCTTTATCGTATCGTTTGCAGACATTTCTGCTTCATACAAAATTAAAACGCTGTGAAATGGGATATGGGATATATTTAATACAGCGTTTTGTTATATTTTATTCAGAGTTGTATCTATGAAAGCCTAGTTTTTAAACCAAGATAGGGTTAGTAAAGTTGTTGACATCTGACACCTTTTTTACAGTAAAAGCTCGTGAGTCTTAGCCGCCAATTTTACAAGATAAATATGTTTTTGGTGGGATTTTTTTTTGTAAGGCGTCCTTTACAGATTCCTTAATTTTTCTGATCGTTAGATATAAATCCTGTGCATGAAGTACTAGCTCTCTAGGACATCGGGTAGTGTCCTAGAGAGCTAGTACAGATGTAGTTACAGATTTTTACATGCCAAATTTCAGCTTTGTAGGACATCGGGAAGTAGGTATACTAGAAGTTGTTTGTGTCAGTGAGTGAGGAGTAACGGCCCGGCCACGACATCGCGCGGCCATAGGTGGGAACGAAAGGTCTGATCGCTGTGTCTCGCTCCAACCTATGGGCGCCGCTCGCCGCTGCCGCCGCCGCGCGATGTCGTGGCCGGGCCGTAAGTGAGTGGCCAAGGCGTAGGTATTTTAGTTATTGATAAAATCTATGTGTCTAGATAAAACGCAAATTTGTTAATAAGTAATCGAAAACCACTTTGAACCCGGTTAGCCTGAGTGATCTACACGCTCGGGATTGTAACAGTTCTGTTATGTAAGAAAGAAACAAAAATGTAAACATCATGTTTGTAAAACTGGCGCTTGTTTAACAAACGCCGCAACAACTAGCGCTTGTGCTATAAAACATGTTTTGTTTGGAGTTCAACGTGAAATAGATTTTAGATTTTCATGAATATTTTTACAAGCTTTTTATTAACTTTTTTTTTTTAATTCATGTATTTATTTAGGGACTTTTAATCTTAAGATTACGCCAGTCCCATCGTACCTTAATCTAAATTACACTCATCTACGTCCTGTAGTAGTATACTGACTAATATAATTATACACAAATAAATATATCTCCTTTGCCTCTTCTGAGATTGGTGCCGCCAAGATGCTTTGAAAAGCGCCTACATCTAACCTATTAATTAACTTGCAATGTATGTATGTACCTATGTATGTTTGTAAGGATCAAATCTTGCAAGTTAAATTTGACCCACTTCCTGACTTCCAATGAAGCTGAAAATTTGCAAACATATGTAAGTCGGATGACAACGTAATATGATGGTACCATCGAGCTGATCTGATGATGGAGACAGGAGGTGGCCATAGGAACTCTGTGATAAAACAACGAAACCTATTTGTGCTTGGGGTTTTAGAATTGTCTCGATGAGTATTAGTTGCCTGTGGAAAGAAAAGTACAGTCAGCCGCGCAGCGATAAAAGCTTGTACCAAAAATGAATTTTTTGCCAAAAACTTATTCATTACAAGTTCCGCATACCGCACGCCTAATATCACCACAGTTAAAGCGCTGCATGGACCTGTACAAGCGTCCATAGACTATGATGTCCACTAATCATCAGGGGGAGTCTTTCGTTTGCTGGCCACTGTTTTGTGTAAAAAAACGTTATTACCCTTTTAACCTTTTGGACGCCAATGACGGATATATCGGCACCGCAGGTCCAACGCCAATGTCGGATTAATTGGTCAAAGACCACAGAGCAACATAGACCTACGTGCATGTGCATAAAGTTCAATTTCAGTTTTGACACTTCGGTGACGTGGCGTCCGAGTGACAGCTTTTGTGTTTGACACGGCGTCGAAAAGGTTAACCGCTTAGAATTTTTCATCGAGGGTGCTCGTGCCGCCTTCTTAATGATAACATTGATAACTATTCATGTCAAATTATTAATTGAATAGGACGGCATTAACAGTTTTATAACTTTTAGGTTTAAGAGCATTTATTTTGCTATTATTACTATATCGTCCAGAGCTGGTTCACCTTGTTGCATAATGCTCTCACTAATGTTTTCTATGCAATTAGTCTGATATTCAGTAAGAAACTATTTTCCCTTTTATTTCTCTATAAGTACGTCGTTGCCTGTTCAATATGAGGTTACTGATCGTTATTTTTCAGATAAATATCACTATACAGTGTGTAAATCTAATACGGGCAATAAATCGAAACAGGCATAGAATTTACCCGTCTTCGTAATCATGAATTAAGAAGTTTTTGAAGTTACACTGAATTAATAATTAATTTTAATAAATTAATTTTAATTATTTATTATTTTTTGATAATAAATAATCTGATCTCAGCAGAGTATCTGAACGAGTTGGTCTGAAAATGAACATGGACAAGACGAAGATCATGTCTAACGTCCATGTTGTGCCAACTCCCGTATTAATCGGAGGCTCTGCGCTCGAAGTTGTTGACGATTATGTATACCTAGGACAAACAGTCCAGTTAGGTAGGTCCAACTTCGAGAAAGAGGTCACTCGTCGAATCCGACTCGGTTGGGCAGCGTTCGGGAAGCTCCACAGTATCTTTTCGTCCAAATTGCCGCAGTGTCTTAAGTCAAAAGTCTTTGACCAGTGTGTGTTGCCAGTGATGACATACGGATCTGAGACGTGGGCGCTAACGATGGGCCTCATAAGAAGGCTCAAGGTCACGCAAAGGGCAATGGAGAGAGCTATGCTCGGGGTTTCTCTGCGTGATAGAGTCAGAAATGATGATATCCGCAGTAGAACTAGGGTCACCGATATAGCTCGCAGAATTGCAAACCTTAAGTGGCAGTGGGCGGGGCACATTGCTCGCAGAACTGATGGCCGGTGGGGCCGGAAGGTTCTGGAGTGGCGTCCGCGTACCGGAAGACGAACTGCCGGTAGGCCTCCAACGAGATGGAGCGACGACCTGGTGAAAGTCGCGGGAATTCGGTGGTTGCGAGCGGCACAGGATCGGTCGGAGTGGCGAGCCTTGGGGGAGGCCTATGTCCAGCAGTGGACGTCTATCGGCTGACATGATGATGATGATGATGATGATTATTTTTTGAGAATTTACCGAGCAGAAATGTACCTACTGCAAACATTACGAGACTTAACATAACATAACATGACATTACGAGATACGAGCTTTTTATAGTAACTGTCAACAAGCTCATATCTCATAATATTGTCTTCGGTTACCGCGATAAAGGATCCATCTGATAAAGGAGCAAGCGAGACATAGACTGTGAGACCTTAGTGTTGGATGATGCTGGACATTCTGATGTTTTGAAAAGATGTGTCCCGCCGAGTTTGTTGCCGGTCCCATATTGGGATACCCTCCTACAATTTAGGAGGGAATTAAATCTTCTCGGGTCCGTGGTGTAGGGTTGGAGCCGGCGTAGTTTTTATCGCGTATATATATATATCTTTACTTGAAAATAATTGTAGTGTATAACTAGCCTTATGAACCGATTTTGCATGTACAACCAGCCTTAAAGTTTGTAGTCTATGATTGTTCATTATTTTAGTATGTGGGTATTTTTGCACTTTGTAATTTTTCCTCAGTCACCCGTTGACCACGAACGCTGTAAAGGGTTCGAAACGTCGGGATGTATTATACATTCAATATACGCGATATAATCCGTTTTCATAGTTTTATTTCATGAAGCTCATATCTCGTAACTTGTGAGTTGGTTTACATTGCGGGCCGAATTATTTTGTATAAGTAGTTAATTTATTCATTGTATTTCTAAAGGGGCCAACTGACTATCAGTCCGCCGGACGATATAGGCCTGTTATTTAGAACAAAAATTTGACAGTTCCGAACAACTGACCGGCCGATATCGTCCGGCGGACTGATAGTCAGTGGGCCCCTTAAGCAAAAGTTTAATGGTTTAATGTTTAATGGTTTGCCCGTATTGAATTTACACACTGTATATGTTTAAAAATACTTTACACTGAATCTAATTGTTCTTCATATTTCGGCACTATTTAAAAAAACCGGCCAAGTGCGAGTCGGACTCGCGCACGAAGGGTTCCGTACCATTACGGAAAAAAACAGCAAAAAAATCACGTTTGTTGTATGGGAGCCCCATTTAAATATTTATATTATTCTGTTTTTAGTATTTGTTGTTATAGCGGCAAAAGAAATACATCATCTGTGAAAATTTCAACTGTCTAGCTATCACGGTTCATGTGATACAGCCTGGTGACAGGCAGACAGACGGACAGACGAACAGCGGAGTCTTAGTAATAGGGTCCCGTTTTTACCCTTTGGGTACGGAACCCTAAAAAACTTTTATCACTTTGGAAGTGTCTCTCGCGCAAACTATTGAGTTTAAAAAAAATGATATTAGAAACCTCAATATCATTTTTGAAGACCTATCCATAGATACCCCACATGTATGGGTTTGATGAAAAAAAAAATTTTGGTTTCAGTTCTAAGTATGGGGAGCCCCCAAAATTTATTGTTTATTTTTGTCTATTTTTGAGTGAAGATCTTAATGCGGTTCACAGAATACATCTACTTACCAAGTTTCAACAGTATGTTCTTATAGTTTCGGAAAAAAGTGCCTGTGACATACGGACGGACAGACAGACAGACAGACATGACGAATCCATAAGGGTTCCGTTTTTTGCCATTTGGCTACGGAACCCTAAAAATGAGGTAAGTATGGGATGCATACAGTCACTGCCTTTCAACTTTGAGTAGCAGTGTGAGATACGAGATTTTTCAAAGTAGTGCCGATTTATTTTATAGTATTTTATATTCACACCCCTTATGCTTATATCAGGTTACCAGCTTACTTTATTCTTGAAATAATACCGTTCTATATTGAACGGTGGGGGGGGGGGGGGGGTCTACGAGATGGCATGGTGTGGTAAAAGAGAAAATGACAAAGTGCCTTACATATTGATGTATAAGCCTTGTTATTTGAAATCATGAAATAGCTCGGAGTAGAGCAAGTAATTTTTTATATAGATGCCCCTTTCAACTTTATTAGCTCCGTTCTGGGAAGGTCGTGTGCTTACAATGGAAGCCTCGGCGTACTTATCATTTAACATAGTTATTCGTTACATCAATTGTCTGAAAGTTGATTGTACCTATAAATAAAAGTTACATGTGGCGGTTGCTGTCGAGGCTTCGGCCTAGTTTTTTCCCAAAAATATACCAAATCTATAAAAGTCTGCCTTTGAGTTTATTCTTCGACCAGCCTTAAGAAACAAACGGAACGAAAATACTTTAGTGATAGTTTTAATTTACAATTAAACGAAATTTATAACTAGCTTAAATCCAAAATGGGCCCTTGAGGCATTGTACCAAGGATGCTGGCGGTATTTCCTCGCTGTATCGTAATGCTGATACGTTGTGAGAGGAAGCCGCCAGCTCTTCGGTCACCAGTTACGTCAACCAGACGCTTTGTGATTTCTGCAAACAACTTGTGCGCGCTGGGACCCCATAAACATATCATGGCAAATAAAAAACATATCATTTGCCATGATATGTTTTTTTATTTACTCGCACAATGCATAGTAAAACATTGTATGATACACGTGCGTAAAGATGATTTCCGCACTTGTTGCATAAATAGCTATTTCAACACACTTGCTCAAAACGACGTTTTTATTCCACCGAATTTTGGCTTATAATTCTAAACACGCGTGCTTTTTCAGTATAATACTCGTGCTTTTTCATTATATTATCCGACTGAGTTAAGAAGGTAACTTATTGCTAATAATATGCATGAAAACGGAGCCTTCTTAATTTGGTCGAGTAATACATTTTTTTTACCAACAATTTAGTTCAAAGAGGTTTTATCTGACTAAAGATAATTTATAGATGAAATTATCTCGTAAATTACATTAATGAATAAACATAACATTTTATCGATTTGACCTCCATCCGTCGGTTAGACGAAGCGCCATCGACAATAAGGTCCCTTTTTATAGAAAATACCACATATTAGCTTTTTTACATTTTTTTAATTGGCTGTTTGTCGATTTCGTTCGCGCCTTTGCCTTGCGCGCGCATTGGAATCGTGCGTAAATAAAAACTTTTATAAAAAAAAAGATAAACCGACTTCAAAAAGGATGAAATAAAATATTATCCTTTTTAGGGTTCCGTGTTTAAGTATATGCGTTACCAACTGATATTTTTGAAGTCGGTGCCAAGCCAAATTTTAAACCATATATTCATAGTGATTTTGGTGCAATTCGATAAAGATACATAGATATAGAAGTGTCCTACGTGGGCGATCTCGTTGCGAACGCGAACGCCTTGGGTCGGCCGCGCCGTGCCGCGTCGCTTCGCTTCGTGTTCGCGAGTGTTCGCCTATGTAAGACGCAGCGTACACGACGACAATAAACGAACTTTCTGTACACCTCAGAACAGAACACACGGTTGAACCTTCTTGGCGCAGTTCGTACCATGCTTGTCGGCACGTTAGTGTAAATCTAATACGTTTTGTCGTATTTTTTTAAAGAGCATTTCGTAGTAATTCTTGAACAGTCATTGCACGCAAGTGTGGGATTGGAACTGAGTTATTTTCTGTCGCTTATCCAGAGGACTACATTTCAAAATATAAAACAATTCAAGGAACCTTCATGCAAAATTTCAGCTAAAGCGGTTCAGTTGTTTAGCCATGAAAAGGTAACAAAGAGGCAGACATAATTGCTTTCACGTTTATAATATTTGTACAGTTGTAATGGGATTTATAGACATAAAGCTGATTATTTTTGACTGGTATTGTTACTACTTGGAGTACTTGGCTTGGCACCGACTTCAAAAATATCAGTTGGTAACGCATATACTTAAACACGGAACCCTAAAAAGGATAATATTTTATTTCATCCTTTTTGAAGTCGGTTTATCTTTTTTTTTATAAAAGTTTTTATTTTTCCATTTTTAGTTTTAAGACATTGTTAAGAGCGTGACGCATGAATGAAAAACATAATGATGTTTAACTGTCAATTCGTAAACTTTATTAAATAATCAGAATTTTCCTCGAGTCCGTCTGGGAAATCATTCCTGTCACTAAATCCATTCTCCGCCCCGCCACTGACCCAATCCCTCAAACCCGGCGATCACTCAACCTCACAGCACATCAACCCCTGATCACTGAACCCCTCGACCCTAAACCACCAACCCTTCAACCGCCATTCCCCGACCCCTAACCCCAGACCCCTTAACTCCTAACCCTAACCCCCAATCCCTTAACTCCCAACCCCACAGTCCCCGACCCATCAACTCACCTCCCCTCAACCCCCAACCTCAAACCCCCCAAACACTAATACCCTCTACCTTCACTTCTCAGTCTCTTTGGTTGTTTCCAACACTACCTACATCAAAAATCATAATACACATACGAGGGAAGGTATCAGTAGCCTTACCACGAGTTTGACATTGATATATTCGCTATCGTGTGCGTAACTTACTGTTTATGCTTCTCGCTCGTACTAGCATATTAGTGTACAGAGTAAGTTACGAAGAATATTTAGTGTCAAACTCGTGGTTAGGCTACAGTTGCACTACATCAAATTGGTGGTTTTGGGGAGGAAATGCTTGAGTTACTTTAGAAAACACCGAAATTACCATACACGTGCCTTTAAAAATTGAGGAGTTCCCTCAATTCCTCACGGATTCCATCATCAGATCAAAACCAAAAATATTTCGAAAACACCTTGGAGAGGTAACTTCTTTCAAACAGAAAAAGAATAACTCAAATCGGATCATGGGTGCCGGAGTAATCGCTGAAATCATTATCATCAAAACAATCATCATCATCAGCTCCACTTCATCAAATTGGTGGTTTTCGAGAAAAAATGCTCAAGATGCTTAAGAAAACGATCAAATTACCATACATGTGCCTTTAAAAATTGAGGAGTTCCCTCAATTCCTCATGGATCCCATCATCAGAACAGCACCAGATTAATGTGGGACCACCTTGGAGGTAGTTCCTTTTAAACAAAAAAAGAATTGTTCAAGTCGGACCACGGGTCTCGGAGTAATCGCTGAACATCCTACATTAAAAAAATCATCATCACTATCTTCAAAACAATCATCACCATCAGGTGCAATTCATCAAATTGGTCGTTTTCGAGAGAAAATGCTCAAGTTGCTTATGAAAACACCCAAATCACCATACATGTGCCTTTAAAAATTGAGGAGTTCCCTCAATTCCTCATGGATCCCATCATCAGAACAGCACCAGATTAATGTGGGACCACCTTGGAGGTAGTTCCTTTTAAACAAAAAAAGAATTGTTCAAGTCGGACCACGGGTCTCGGAGTAATCGCTGAACATCCTACATTAAAAAAATCATCATCACTATCTTCAAAACAATCATCACCATCAGGTGCAATTCATCAAATTGGTCGTTTTCGAGAGAAAATGCTCAAGTTGCTTATGAAAACACCCAAATCACCATACATGTGCCTTTAAAAATTGAGGAGTTCCCTCAATTCCTCAGGGATCCCATCATTAGATCAGAACCAGATTAATATGGGACCAACTTGGAAGTAGCTCCTTTCGAACAAAAAAAGAATTACTCAAATCGGACTACGGGTCTCGGAATAATCGGTGAACATACATAAAAAAAAAAAAAAAAAAACATAGCCACAACCGAATACAGAACCTCCTCCTTCTATGAAATTGAAGTCGGTTAAAAAATAACACGCCAGCCATTTTCGGTATTTGTCATAAAATTGGAATAGTTTTGCATATTTAAGTTTATACATATATTGACGAAAACGTCATTTTTAAGCATTGCAAATGAAGAACACATAAAATTGACGCTGCCAGTAATATGTACCAATAGAGGCAAGAGCCGAGAACGATAGCCTTTTACCATCAAAATCAGGTGAAAAATAATTTGCGGCATATGAAACTTTTATACAATGGAAAATCAGCAAAAACGCCCAGTCTTTCTTGGATAACGTGTTGGTAGCTTACTTCAATGAACTGGAGAATAATTGCCTACAAGCCCAGCACGCTTTTGTGCAATTATTCGATATTAAAACTGTAACACCCATTTTCAAAATTGTACTTTTACTGTTTTGACAAAAAAAATCTAATTTATAAGTTTTGTTTTTTCCTCGCAAGTGTGTTGAAAAATGTCGTATGAAACGCGTGTGCATTGGACATTACACACATCGGCTTTCTTATTGCGCGCTCGCTTACAGCTCGCACGCACAATATCACCTCGTGTGTTATGACCAATGTAGCACACTTATCATAATGTACTATTACGCCACGTTGATGCGTACTTATAAAATTACTTGAAGAACGCCATACTGTGTGTAGGAAGGAAACCACAGAGTGTTGGCGGAAGGTTATTATTCTGAAACCGCACTGTTTGCGACTAAGGGTACTGTTGTAGCTATTGATAATACCAATAGTTACAGTATCGAGGAAAGGTAAAGTACTATTTACGTCTACGAGTACCTACAAGTTCGGTTTAAAGAGTAGGGCGTTCACCCCTTATGCATTGAAGCGGGGTCGAAAAAATATACGCATACCAAGGATCGTGACATATACGTTGATTTTAGTCGAATATTGCTTTCGATTGTATCAACACGACATTTTATTAAATATAAATCATTATTTTCAAAAAGTCGTATTAAACCGCATATCTATGTTATTAAAAATATGTTTTAATAACGTTGGTTCCTTTTGTAGGAAATGTTTTTGATAAAGTTTAAAATTAAATTGCTTATTCGTTTGTGAGATGTGAAATATCTTAGGCTTCGATGAAAATAAAATCAAGCCTAATATCATAACATGTAATTCTCTACGTATTTGTTTTATTCAATTACCTACCTGCCCTAGCTTTTCAGAACTCAACCTATTAAAACTTCGGCAGGTCCACAAAATTGGGCCGTACCTCAATTTACTCTCGTTTAAAGTATATTTGTTTCGCATCATATGATCAATGTACCTAAAGCAGAACATCTGAGACGCGCGGCTATAGGTATGCATTATACAGGTCCGCGGTCGGGGGAGGCCGGGTGGATTTGGCTAAATAGGGATGAGTCTAATAACAAATAACAAGGATCCGGGCGGAAAATGCGGGTGACAGCCGCGAGGCGAAGCAATCTTGTATAAAAAATCAAGTAAAAAAAAAAAAACTGTTTATTAAAAAAAAGAAATTACAAAATCTACTCTCAGACTTAGCCTAATCTACACTCTAATAGATTGTACGCTAAGTATGGTCTTATTTCTAATATTTCTATTACATTTATATTATTACTATTTATTTAACACGTATAATATGGTATATATAAATGATGCTTAACTTAAATATTCAGGCAGTGCTTTTTAACATTATTTTAATTTTATGGGGCTTAACCTCTTCTAAATTATCTATTATACCTCTAGGAAGACTATTTCAGATGTTTGTAAGAGGTGATGTGCAATCTAGGTAAGCTCTTTTCTCATTGTGAATTTTTAATAATGCAATTTACGTTTCATGTATACGACCAGCTGATAGACAATAGACAGAAAATGCATTGCACACGCGAGATCACCTTACTTGTGCAGGATCACATATTTTTTTAAATAAGGATAATTCCTTAATTAAAAAAAAGATCTACTTGATACCTAGTAGGTATTTTTTTTTTATTGGTGTAAAAATGTCAACCATCTAAGTACCTAAGTATGTACGGTTCATGATAACAGCGAACAACGGAGGGTTCTGTTTTGTACCTTTCAGGAAGAACTCTAAAATACTAATTTTGAAGTCGCTCTTGCCTCGTAATTATCATAATTACGTTAGGTGTTCGCAAGAAAAATAAAAACGCCGATATTCAAATGTCAGTCCATCGTTTTCGGAAAAAAATCCGTATATTTGCGTAGATTCTTTTCCCATAATGCCGTCAAAATGAAGTTTTTATATCGCCGTTGATTAATCTTCCGTGACCTAGGTACAGCTTTAGGAAAATAGATAAACATTATTACTAATAACTTATTGGCAAAAAAAATATTTTTGGTACAAGCTTTTATCGCTGACTATATTTTTCTTTCAACAGGCAACTAATACGCAATGAGACAATTCTAAAAACTCCAAAAACAATTAGGTTGCGTTGTTTTATCACAGAGTTTGTACGGTCAACTCCTGTTTCCATCATCAAATCAGCTCGATTGTACTACATATTGCATATTGTCACCCGACTTACATACGCATGCAAATTTTCAGCTTCATCGAAAACCGGGAAGTAGTTCAAATTTTACTCGCATGATTTGACCCGTACAAACGTAGTTACATATACGTACATTGCAAGTTAATAAAAAGCTTGTAATAAAGAACTCGAGGTTCGTCTTTTTACGCCAGTTCTTATACTTTAGCTCTACTTTTACTTTAATTAGAGTCTTCGTATAATGAAAGGATACCATACGAGGTAAGTCCCGCCCAGCGTGGCACATCACTAGCGAGGGAGTATCCGAGGCGCTCGTTCGTAGTACAGCAGGCACCGGAGGCCTGGCCGGACGCGCCCGCCTGTCCTCCCACGCCCGAAACTCCAGCGTCGGCAAACTTTTACTAAATTATGTGTTACTTTTTTGTGAACTGGTGAAAAACAAATTAGAACTAAAACGTTTTCACTCAGTGATGGCCCGTAACAACTGAAACAGCGACAGAAGAGCAGAGGTGAGACAGTGACATTTAGTTTTTACTCTATTTTACAAAAGTTTGCGAAGGCTATGCGAATTTTATGACACTATGAAATTTTATTAGTCTGCAATACTTATATACTCGTTTTTATACATCTTTAGAGCTGATATGATTTGGGTCGGATTAACAAGTTTCAAAGAGGATAGCTATTTTTATTAGGGTTCCGTACCCAAAGAGTAAAAATGAGACCCTATTACTTACTAAGACTCCACTGCTCGTCTGTCCGTCTGTCTGTCACCAGGCTGTATCGCATGAACCGTGATAGCTACAGTTGAAATTTTCACAGATGTATTTCGGTTGCCTCTATAATAACAAATAACAATAAACGACTCGCACTTATCCGGTTTTTTATTTCAATGAAATTGTAATTTGCCGAGCCGCACATTTTGGTCCGACATTTATTTTATCTTTCACGGTTGTTAAGGTTTTTCATGTTGTGTTTTATTAGCAGTATCGGCTTGACGATAAAAATAAATGAGGTAAGATTTATTTATTTATTTATTTTAAACTTTATTGCACAAGAACAAGTACAAAAGGCGGACTGATTGGCGGAAGATTTGAAAAACTTAATAAGGAACGCGAGTGTAATATTCGTTTATTTTAATAACAACTTTGTGTGTGATTAATTAAAAACGTTTGTAGTTTTATTAACAATAATAAATGTGCTATCATAGAAAGTGAACAAATGGCCAATTTACTTACATATATTGGAGCATAAACACGAAACATAGAGTATCATCTTCGAAGCGTGCACAATATTTAGTAGATTTTAATTTTAAATAAATAATTTAATATTATTATTAAACTATTATAAATGCGATAGCAACTGTCTGTCCGTCTGTTACCGCTTAATCTTCATGCTTCACGCTTATACGAGGAAGGACATACGATAGTTTGTATCAATCAATCCAATCATCATCATACTTAAACGAATTCGTGGGCAGAAGCTAGTAAAATATAGGTACATGTAAATAATGTAGCTTGCAAAGCGAGTTCTATAACTGGTGCCCGTGAACATTCACGAAGCGCTTAAAAGGGCCTCGTGTAACAGGTGGATCGAATGAGATGCTTATGGAGAGATCGTGGGCTCGTACATACATACGATTGCAACGGTTCATGTAGGTAGTTTATATTATTGTTTCCCGCGTGAATCTCAGTTTCACACTTCCTTTAAATTAGGTTACATATTTGGATTGGTAAGGTTGTCTTTCAAACACAACCCAAAAAGATTCTAAGGTGTTGGTGTTATACCTATATTTATATTCTTAATTAGTTTCGCTCACTAAACACTAAACAATAGCGCTACGGAGAGCCTGCCACAAATGTATTTTCCTTTTCTTTGAAAATGTTAGTTTAAATTGGTTGATGAATGTCAAATACAACGTACATAACGTAATAAATAAGAGATGCATAGTTAATAGGTACCTTACATTCTTTACAAGTACCTAACACATTTACAAAACTTCCTGTCGCCGATGCTGTCCTTGTAATTATGAACAAACCCCACCAAGCTATGTGGTATAATTTTAATAACTTTGAGACAATTTAACCGCTAATCCCTAATTTTTTTTTTACTTTTGAATTTTAATCATATTTTACATAATTTAATTAATAAAAGTCAATTTATTATATTTATTCCACAATAACAATTACATCACATACAAATTACATTTAAAATACAATAACTAATCTTAAATTAAAATAAAACTAAAACCTTATAAAATAAATTACAACTAAATTAGAACTAACTAAAAAAATCCCCCAGATCTGATCCCTGCGAAAGGGTGTCCATAATGCTGGCTACATTCCCCCGCTGAATGGCAATTCCGATCCTTTGGCCAAGGAATGAGCCAGCTCTAGGATCTCTGGTGGACCGCTAATTAATTATAGAAATTACGAGAATATCTGTATTTATTATACTTATACCTAATTTGCTAACGAATATTCGCATATGTACAGGATGTCGCGTTCAGTACGGATCAAACGAAGGCCAATGACATGACAGAGGAGTTTAATAGCTACCGAGTGGACCTTTAACGAAAATCAATCCAGCTGGCTCCATAAATGACAATGAGGTTAAAGCGCGTATTCTGATCTCCAGGCCATTATTTTGTAAGGGCATATTCGTTTTAAGTTCATACTTTTTGAAATATCCAAGTTAGTTACAAAAGTTACATATATTAGAATATAATAGAATAGAAATAGTTTATTTGGTGTTAAAATAATAGTACAGTACAGTTAACAGCCTGCGAGCGTTACTCCAAATTTAACCTACAAATACATCTTATTCTAATATTCTAACACCAAAATGGTAGCACTCAGCATTTGCCGATGATTAAGATACTTAGCCAAGGCGCTGGTTTTCAGGGCAACCAAAGAGAAAAAACACAATAAAAAACAAAGAAATACTAAAAAAAATTACCACTAACATGTGGGAGAAGGTGAGTTTAAACTATAACCAGACAAAAAAAACAGTAAGTACCTACTTAGTACTATGTGCTTTGAACAATTAGACAGTAAAAGTATGTGTTTGTAAACATAAAGCAAACTTAATAACTACCTAAATACAAGTATTAAGTAATAATAATAACATCTAACACAGCAGCTCATGTGTTGGAAGTTTGAATATCGAATAAATTATTTTTAATTTTAATTTTAAAAGTTGCTATCGACGTACAATTTCTAATAGTTGGTGGCACATTATTCCAACACTTAGTGGCGGCGTATCGGAAGCTGCCACGAAAAGCAAACGTACTGTGTTTTGGGCCAACAAGCCGTTGCGTTAAGCGCCCCGCACTTCACGCTTAGAGCATTTTAACTTTTATGATGGTTGTTTGGTATGCATAACTCCAAAAATTAACGTAGAAAAGTGCAACCGTCGCCTGGCCGACATATTCAAGAGTGTATTGTTGTTTAAAAATGGCATGATGTGGGAACGGCATGGTACATTAAAACAATATCGAGCGCAAGCATTTTGTATACGCTGTATCAAAGTAGAAGTACGCGCCAGCAAGCAACCACCGTCGACAACATCGGCGTGACCCAACTTAGACAAAATTAGTGAGTCACAAACATTTATTCGCAAGTCAACGCTGATAAAGTCGTGGAAACGATATAAAATATTGAGTCTGTAAAAACAATTTCGCAATAGTTCCGTGACGTGCTCTTCAAAACGCAGCTTACCATCCTTAATAAGGCCTAAGTTACGAGCGACGTAAACGCGCTCTAAAATATCACCCATAATAACTGTGGCACGTAAGTCTCAAGATCTCTCAAGGTCTCCATCTCAGAGCTTGCGGTTAAGAGATCGGAATGGCAAAATAAGGTAAGAGAAGGTGTAGCTACTTTCGAAGAAGCTCGACTTGAACACCTGGACCAAATGCGCCTTCAACGGAAGTCTCGACCTAAGCCGTCCTACGCATACACTTATAACGAACAAGGGAAGCCTTATTGTGCACAGTGCGACCGGATATTTAAGACAAAGTTCGGTTTTGCGAGCCATATACCTACGTGCTCATCAGAGAAAATTGTAAAGGTCGCCGTTGTCGGACCCGATATGGAGGACTATTTATATATATGTGTGTCAAAAGCACATGAAAAATCTAACAACACAAGCATTACATTTTCGCCATTGTCTCGAGCACCAGAAATGTCAACGATTACATCTAGTAATGCAGTTGTTGTGCTACGTCATTTTCTAAAACCCGACTGTTTCTTCGGCAGAATGTCATTAATCTCTACATATTCTGCCAGTTGTAGGCACACTGCCCTTTCCAGGATTGTTGATAAAAAGGGACGCAAAACTGTACCATTGTAAGGATGCGACACGCTCGTTAAACTCGTTTGAAGTCAATGTCTTTCAAGCATGGCTTTAGTTCGGATTTCTTTATGTTCTCACTCGTAATATGTACATAATGTTGTAACAATATCAAATTGAGGATTTCGTACACCAATTCGTAATTAAATATAAATGTAAAAATTAGTAATAAATATTAGTTTAAGCTTTTACTTATGATCAAAAACTTTAGATATTAAGTATGTGGGTTAATTTTAAGATAGGTACCTACTTAATACTTTGAAGAGACAATTAAACATAATTATTCAAGTTTATAAATAGTTAAAATGATTCAAAACGCAGGCTTTGTCTCATTCCAAATGATGAATTCCGCAAAAGGATTAATTCTTCATTAATTACTCAAAAGCACCGCCCGAATCGTACCCTAAACTAACCTAATTGTTGAAACTGGCCATTAGGTTTATTAGTGTTCCGTACAAAACTTTGTTCACGGAACACTTATGGGATCACTTCGGTCTTGCAAATCGGTTAAATGCATACATATATCTGTTGTATTTTTCAAATGTATATTTGACAGACAGACTTCATCAAAATTGTCCTAGAGGAATATTTGTTTTATTAGGTTATGTGCCCAGAAGAGAAGACCGCTAGGCTGAAGTGGGACTGGGCAGGTCACGTCTGCCGCATGCATCCGGATAGGTGGGCTAGTATAGCCACCAAGTGGATGCCGCAAAAGAAGCGCGGACGTGGCAGGCCCAGGCGGAGATGGCGGGACGACTTAGACACCTTCACTAATAACTGGCTGGAAACAGCTCAACAACGGGAGTCATGGAAATCTAAGGGAGAGGCCTTTGCCCAGCAGTGGGATACTACAGGTTATTAAAAAAAAAAAAATGTGCCCAGCAGCACGCTTCCGCAAAATATTAGGCAGATACTGATTAAATGCGGAATTTGTATTACTAGCACTACCTGTAAACGAATCAAATCACGGAAACAAAATCGCTGTGTAACCATCTAGCGGGTATAGCTCAGACACATCACCATAATTAAAATGGGCGTGTCCGGTGGTAAAGCTCACACAGTCATAAACGACTATTTATCCACCTAATAGTACCCTGTGTACATACTCAATACAACTTTTACACGGGCCCGTTTACTTTTTAGAAAGTATACAACTAAATGTTACTTTTATTGAAATTATTTTGTCTTTAATACTATTAAGATATTTGTAGGTATATATACATATTATACTTTTTTATGTTAGTTAATAATGGTCAAAACGACGTTAAAGTTATTGAGTTTACTTTTATCGAGTAAAACAATAAGGTTTTTGGAATACTTTGGGAGCAAATCATCATCTGTAGGTACACTCATCAATGCTATTCGCTTAGCACCTTTGCATACAAACTGTACTATTTATATAATTAAATACCTATCTAAATACATTTATGCAGTAGATACGAAACATAACCAAAAGTGACCTTACACATACTGTCGATCTAAATTTACCTATCGAATTTTTTATTGAATAAGATATAACAATAACAAAAGTTATAACCTATTATTAAAATTAAGTATAAATAGTATAAATTAAAACTAATAAAATAAACATATAAATAAATAAAATTTACCCACCTAGATCTGTCCCCTAGATCTGTCCCCTATAGTTAATAGTAATATTTACGTAGTTAAATAGTTTTACTGACATAGGTCGGTACTGATTTAATTTTTATGAAACGAAAACCATCAGTTGTGTCTGTTATGAGTTATACCCGTAGTTATACGAGGCATACTGAATGTGTCAATATTTGTTTTTATTTCGTCTGCATCATTAAATAGTACTCGGGCGAACATTGCTTTAGCGAATTTCTGTACCTATAGTTAACTCAATATATTTCCGGGAATTTCGCATTAAGATACGTAATTATGCCAGTTAAATAACATGTAATATATGCGTATTTGTTCTTTTGTTGTAAATCCTTTAGATTGTGTAGCATGTGTAGGTAGCTATGCTGGACCCTAATATATGACATGAAAATATAGTTTTTCGATTCCATCATCGAAATAATTTTAGAAACCTAAATCTTCAATAAAGATTAATTTTCATGAAGTACTTTCTACTTTTTAAAGTAGATTGAAATTGTATGTCATTACACTTATTACGTCCATGAATGTTATTATAACGGTCTTCAGTGGTCCTTAACACGCCACGTTGACGAACTTAAATCCATATTAGACCTCGTGCGCATCGTTCGCCTATGTGGAATTAAAGAAACTCTTTAAGAAAAATTAAATGGAAGAAAAATCTTTATATTGAATACGAGCAGATGTTGCGAGTATTTCTTTGTAAATTTTATAGGGTGGCAATTTACTGTGAAACTTGAGACATGTGGTGAAGTAATTATCACCATGCTATAAAAGAACAAAGAAAAGTCTAATAGCGGCCCTTTGTGTTTTAAGTGAGATAGTTTGCTATAATTATCAATGCTTTGGTGTCCACCACATACCTACATGACCGTTCATAGTAAGTATATAAATGATACCTTGATTTCTATTTTCATTTTTTTTTATTTGGAAAGTATGTGTACCCACTACCTACAAATTGCATAGAGTATAGATTATTCAGTAAACCCAATTAAATACCTACTTTAAGAACGGTAATAAAATTTTTGCTCAATATAAATATTAAAATAGTAGAGTTAGACCAAGTAAAGTCTGCAAGCAAATTATCTGAAAACCTGTTTATATTTTTGTAAAATTTTCTAGATATGCTGGCCGGTTTCTACTGTAATGTTCTAAATGTAAACAATACGTCAGCCATCATATATGGTTATGAAGCATATGACATTGATAAAAAGTGCATTAGGTCAGTGAAGGACTTCTCCCTACTGACCCATTTGGAATGATCACCCTGTATAATATGTAAATACTTAAATACATAGAAAACGCCCATGACTCAGGAACAAATATCGGTGCTCATCACACAAAGAAATGCCTTTACCGGGATTCGAACCCAGGACCATCGGCTTCACAGGCAAGGTCACTACCCACTAGGCCAGATCGGTCGTCACACCCTCTCAGAATCAGGGATCTCAGGGTCGGGAATAGACTCTAATTTATGTGAAAGAGGAACAAAACGAGAAATAAGGATTAAGAGGAGTCCTCTCCTCTTTTCTTTGCATTTGGCTGGAATTACTTTTGATTATAAGAATCATTAATCATTAACTATCAATAATACGTTTGCATTAGCGTGCTGGAGATTAATATTGACAAAATGGATAATTTTGAATTTAACAAGGACGCCCGAAAATAGAAACGCCTGTATCTTTGGTGGGTGCACTTTAATGACATTAAGTGCAATTCCTGACGCTTCAAAAGCTAAATTGTTGATTAAAAGGAATCCGTATATTATCCCGGGCATGCGTGTATGCCATTACCATCTTCACCCCAGAACTGGGAGGAAATAGTTGAGGCGGAAAATAGCTTGATAGATTTTAATAGAACGCACTGTGAAAATATTAGGATAATGAAATTAGGTTTCCTACTGCCGATTGTAAATTTACTGCAGGAAATATTATAGATATTATAATGTATACATGCAGAGCTGAGGTGTTTTTTTTGTATTATGAATAAGTAATTTTATGTCACCTAAAAATATAATCGTTAGAATACTATTTAGTTTTTTTTAAGTTTTTATAGCTTAAAAACAAGGCGAAACTGGGCTGAGCTATCTTGGGACAGGTTAAAGGAATACAAACGTTGCCAAACTCCGGTACGAGTAAAACAAAGTGCTAAAGCGGGTGACCAAAGCCAGTTAAGGATGACTCACGTTAGACCGGGCCGTGTCCGGGCCGGAGCTTCCGGCGCTTACTTTTCTATGACATGACAGGTGATCACGTGATGCTTTCCATAGAAAACGAAGCGCCGGAAGCTCTGGCCCGGACACGGCCCGGTCTAACGTGAGTCATCCTTTACGGAGCAGTAAACAAAAAAAGCTTCGATCAAAACCATACTTAAAATTTCAGTATGGGTACAGACAAAGACTGTACCTATACTGGCGTAAAAGCTAATTTATCGCACCAGTACGTGTGTATTTAAACATTAATTTACATAACGAACATCAGTTAATACCTAGTTTCTAGTATTTTTCAAAGATTTTTCTGAACCCACTTTGTTGCAAACATTATCGACTTTCCTATGATATGGTTCGTCGGCAACATAGTTATGTTATAAGCACAGAGTAGTAAATATTCATTCTCCTTTTCAATAATTTTACTTATATCTTATGTTTATGTTTCCAAATTTCCTCTCACTGTTTTGTGTTTCATACTGTAAAGTTTTAGATTAACGATAAACAAAGAGGATTATATCTATCTTTGCGATAAATAAGAAACAAATGCCAAAAGTTGCATCATAACTAACAATAAGTGAAGGTCAAGTTATACAAACGTTATGCGCGCCGCACGCGTATCTAAATACGTAACTACTGTATGCTACGAGTGCTACGCCGGCGCCGTAGCATTGCTTTCCTGTTACCTATTTAGTATTTAGTAAAAACTTCGTAGCGATAAAGTTAATAATAACTTTAATTAGTATTAGAAGAGGCACACAAAGAAGTGAAAAGGGGACTAAAGTTACGTGACCGTTTCTCCATGCAAAAGTAGTCCCCATTTTCCTTTCTGGTTTCTGGATATTATCGGGTGTTCTAGAAAGTAGAAGCCATATTTGGAGTGCTTCCATGTCTTTACCAATAATGATAAGAAAAAAGTTTGGTTGTAGGTTTTTTGTTTCTATGGTTGCATTTCTGTAAAATATACAAAATGCGAGGCATTTCTCCCGAAAAGCGTAAAATAATCGTGCAAAAATGGTGTACAATCCCTAACATAACGTTAAAAGAGTTGGAAAAAACGATGGGAGTCAGCATCAGAGCGGTACGTACAGCAATTCGAAAGTACGGCGAAGAATACTCCTTTTGCGATGCACTGAAAAGCGGCCGAAAACCGGGATCTGCAGACCGAAATCTGGACAGGAAAATCGCTCAAGCGTTCAGTAGAAAATCCGATCTATCTGTTAGGGATGTGGCCAAAAAACTACGAACATCAGCAAGCAATGTACATCGAGCCAAAGCAAGGATTGGTCTTAAAACATATAAAAAACAGAAAAAAAACAAAACGAAGTGACAAGCAGGCCGCAAGTGTGAAGCTAAGAGCTTGCAAGTGTTATGATACTTTCTTGTGCCGAAAACGAGTATGCATTATTACGGACGACGAGACGTACATAAAATTTGATTATAAAATGCTTCCGGGTGACCAATTTTATACCGTACACGAGGGCCAAGATATATCAGTGATGCCAACAAATCCATCTTCACTGAAAAATTAAGTAAAAAAGCAATGGTTTGACAAGCTATTTGTGAGTGCGGCAAATTATCCAAGCCATTTGGCACTACGCAAACGATGAAGTCCGATACATACATCACCGAGTGCTTAAATCGTCGTCTACTGCCTATGATCCACGAGCATGATGGACCTGTTCAATTTTGGCCGGATTTGGCATCCGTGCACTACTCTAAGACCCTCAAGAAACGCTAACGAGCTAATGCTAACTCCAAGAAGCTAGCTAGCTAGCAAATAGCTTGGTATAAAGAAAACAAAGTCGAATACGTGCCTAAGCACATGAATCCTCCAAACTGCCCAGAAGCCAGGCCTATTGAGACTTTTTGGGCACTAACCAAGGCATATCTTCAAAAAAACAATAAGGCCGCGGATTCCATTGAGGCTTTTAAAAGAAACTGGTTGAAAGCCTCCAAAGTCGTCGGGAACAAGTCTGTCTGCTTATGTCTAGTGTCAGGTCCAAGGCATTGGCTTACAGTTAATGACGTTGGAAGAAATTTTACAGTAATTGAGTAGCCAAACGCCATTTTGGACAAGTGTGCATATCTGCCATTCTTCCGCTGTTGCCAGGGATGAACAAACCCGTATCTGCCGGTCTCCCGCTCCGGGACAAACTGTAGGTACTCGGTTTTCGTGTGAATTTGAGTACCTAAAACTGGTTTTGCACTGCTCTAATATATGACAATGCGAGACCATTGAACAAAGACAGGCTACAGTTGATCAGTATCGTCAACAAAGTTTTAGTTTCGTAGAAACTTCATTTTTATAAACGTCAAAAATTAGATCCGTTCCATATCGTATAGAGATAGTCTATTATAATATTTGACATTTTTAGGGTTCCGTACCCAAGGGTAAAAACGGGACCCTATTACTAAGGCTCCGCTGTCCGTCTGTCTGTCTCTCCGTCTGTCTGCCACCAGGCTGTATCTCATGAACCGTGATAGCTAGACAGTGGAAATTTTCACAGATGATGTATTTCTGTTGCCGCTATAACAACAAATACTAAAAAGTACGGAACCCTCGGTGCGCGTGTCCGACTCACACTTGGCCGGGTTTTTTTAAATTAGAATCAGGCCGTATAATAAATATTATCAGCTTACTTACAAAAATATAATTTTAAAATTTAAATCACAATTACGAATTTTGGAAAAAAAATCGGATATAAGTAGGCACATTTTACGGTTTTTAAAATCTTATACCTTTAAACATGCAATTCTTGTATATACATATATTACACCTATATTTTGGGGATCTCGAAAACGGCTCTAACGATTTCGATGAAATTTGCTGTATGGGGGTTTACGGAGCGAAAAATCTATCTAATAAATAGGTCTTATCTCTGGGAAAACGCGCATTTTTGAGTTTTTGTATTTTTCCGAGCATAGCTAGGTCTCCCAGATTTTAAAATATTATACAGTACACGTGAAGAAAAATCTGAAGGCAATAAAACATTACAATCGAACAAGTTGCTCTATCCGAAATGACACCGGGCAGGGTCAGTAGAGCGCGCTATTTGAGCAACCTCGGGTAAATTGAATTCCACATCAGCCTAACAATTTGGCCAAGTGACCATTGTATCGGTCGACAATGGGTGCTTTTGTTGCATCGGGATAAACTAAACAGCTACAGATGTTGCGACCCTGTTTGCCCATTCATTTGCGTGCTACGAGTAGGTACAATACCTAACCTAACCTAATATCAAAGAGAATAGGTAGTATAGAGGGTTATAGTCATAGTAAATTTTGTAGTCACAGTAAATTTACTGCCATCTATGGATACACGATTAAAACTAAAAATGAAAAAGTATAAACATATTAAAAAATTTACCTACTAGTATATATAATGGATAAATGTTTTTTCCCCTCACTAGCTCGGAAAGTTGTCTTTTATCCTTTAAAACAAGCGGGGAAAAACGCATTTTATCCACTAGTGGGGAAAGTAATTTGACCTTGGATGGAGCGTGTTTAAGTAGCTTGACAGATAGCAAAACGTAAAACGCTCATAATAATGGTTAGTTCGATATTAATTATCATTAAACAAATGGTTTGAGAATCTAATAAAAAAAAAAAACAAATTTAGCTTTATTTAATGATTTTATGTCATAAACTTTAAAATTCCATTAGAAACGTTTGTTTTTTAATAATGATGTTAAATATAATTCGGAACGCACAAGTTGAGTCGATGCAATTTCAAAACGCATCATTGACATTTCATACGTCAGAAATGTCAACATTGTCAACAAAATTTTTACTTAAAAACTTCTCACGTAAAAATACAGAATTTCCAGTTTTTTGTTCTAATATCGTAAAAAAATGAGTGATTCCAGTGATGAAGATGATCTAACGCCTGTGGATGTCGCACTTTCCTCGCTATAGTGAGGTGAAAAGTTTTGTGTTACACACGGGTGCAAATGTATTTTACTTCTCGTGTGTTGAAATACAACTTTGCACCCTTGTATAACAAATAACTATTTTTGGTTGTTTCACTGATAATGTGTTAAAATTGTTAAATACCAAACGGTGTCGTCAACGGCATCTAGCTGAGTATAGGCAAAAGGTGTGGCGCCATCTAGTCGAGAATGACTTTTTCTTGATTCTCCGAGGCACGTTTTTTCCTTAGAGTTTATTTATCTTATACGGAGTTACATATATCTTTGCTAATACCAATTTACGTTACCTGCGTACTTATTGAATTTGGAAATTTCTGTCTAAAGTGACACGGTACGTTTTTGTTGCCTCAAGTCATGAGTGTATTACTAGCCAATTAAACACTTTTGTTACCTTATAATATTACTACCTCGGTATTTTTGCAAAACATTAGTAAGTATACTGTTCCTGCAGTATTTTTTCTTATAGCATTAAGAGGGGGCGTAAAGCAAGGAAATTAGAAAGGAACAAAAGATATGGTGCGTCTCGCAAAATTTGCCACGGAAGATTTGACGATCGGACGGGTTTTAACGTTTTTCCTTAATATCTCTGAAAAATAAATGAAACTTAGACATATTTTCGTCTAAAATTTAAACTGCAATTTTGCGTTAGCCCCCTCTTAAGTAAAGGTTAGTGAACCTCGATAAATCCTAGTTTGACGAAGCGAAGATCAGACGAATCGGAGCCCATCGGAAATTCCATAAAATTGTACAGATTCTTCCAAAAATACGTCCAAAGAAATTAGGAGACTGAAATACTCTGATTAATCCATTTACTTTATATGGTGGGGGTTTAGGAGGCTGTATTAGCAGGAAAAGTAGATCTGAGATTCTTTTACTACAGCGGACCATTATGTCAAATTGAATTCCACAGTTCGCTCTCAATTTATCGAAATATCAGTACAATTTCTGGAACCCATTTTTTTGTCTTTAAGGACGATGTCATTACGCCCGGGACGATATAAGAAACTGCTTTTTCATTTCTCATGCTCTGAAAGAGGGTCATTGTTGTTCTAAAAGGTGCGCAGAAAATGATACGTGTCTGCACTAGAGCATTTTACGTTCGAAGTACGACTTTTTTAATTTTTTTACGATACGCAATTGAAATTTGAGTTTAAATGGATTTGTAATAAATTTTTCATTTTGATATTTGACTCTCCATTCCATAAATAACGATACTTTTGTCTGAATTGTTAATTGAAAGTACCCTCAAGAAATACTATAAAAATGTATACTTAGTCATGTTTTAAAAAAAATACATGCATTTTACTTTCCTCGTATTCGAAATGAAAAGTAGAGTGTTTAACTCGGGTGAAAGGCATCATTTCTGCCTCGGACTATTGGCGCTCTCACTGCATTCGAGCGCCAAAATACCTCGGCAGAAATGAGTGCCTTTCGTCCCTTGGTTAACAATCTACTATTCCTTGTTACATATTTAACCTTACTAATATTAGTTATATATTAACAGTATTGACAGTGCAGAAAAATGGGTGATGATTTGATACGAATACTTATTACTCGTTTGATAAGTATTGTACGAAATATCATTTGATGTATATCAGTTATTTTTCGGTGAAGGAAAACATCGTGGGCAGTCACTGCTAAAATAAAAATAAAAACCGGCCAAGTGCGAGTCGTACTCGCGTTCCAGGGAATACACGTACATTACACAATTTTTAACAATGTATTTTTTTATGTGAAACGTGAGTGAAATGTCTTTAAAAACCCGTAGGGGTCGGATCAAAAACTAAGTAATTAAGTCCTACTCACGCTTGACTGCACATTTATAATAGGTTTTCCTATCATGTGTAGGTAAAGTCTGTTTTTTGATATTTTTTAAATAACTTCTAAACTATTTAATTCAAAATTTCAAAAAAATATGTTTGAGATTCTCAAAATGAGCTCTTTCATTAGAACTAGAATAATTCAGTAAATAGTTATTTTACTTAGAAACAAATCGTCTAAATCCAGAAAAGTCAGCCCAGTTACTGTTTATTAAATATAACACTTACCATGGCCCCAATACTACCATGCCGTTATACAAAATCATATACCCGATGAGGATAGTAACATCAAAATTGATCAATTCGTGAAGCAAGTCCTTGTCACTATGCTTCGCCACATGGCATACAAATAAGGACATGTAGCGTTCTTTTATAAACTAAGTCTTAATAGATAATAAAAAATATACACGACATTAAAAGGTAATATTATAATATTAAAAATTTCCTGAGTCTGACATAAAAATCTTGAATAGAGTAATACGCTTTTTTGACTAAGAAATTCAGTAACTATATCTAGTCTAAGCTAACGGTCTCTCTGTTAAATCTGATCCCATTTCAGTACAAGCTGCCTAAAATCGTTTAGGTAAACAATTACCAATTTACCATACAGGGAGCTTGTGTGCCATGGAGACTATATAATTGTGTGCCTAGAATGTGTCCAAATTCGAGTGAGCTCCGACACTAACTGTCAGAAATTTAATTAAACAAAGTTTACCAGCTGCCATCCCAACACATCAACCGTTCTAGTAAGGATTTTCTACCTGTCTGGAAACAATCTCTCCCCGAAGCCATCCGTGTCAGGAGGTTGTAAGGAAATTCGTGTTTCCGGTAGAAATGGATGTACAGGTAGAAGCCGCATTTCCCCTCCTACTCCGATCAATGAATGGCCTTCAATTGCGTTTCCCTAATATCCGTGAAAATACAGTTGCTTTCATTAACTTTTTGTATACTTACTTTAAAAAAACCTACTAGCACAAATACATATGCATCCTGCTTTAACAATTGTTTTTTTTTTAAATCACCCGACTGCAAACGAACTGTGTATTTGTAAAACATACCTAATAGTTAAATTCTCTGTCAAATTTTTAAAATTAGTATCTGATACCTGGTAATTAAAGCCTGACCAGAAATATATGATCATGCGCCATGTTGCGGAATTTCATTGGAACTAATTTCTTACACTAGCAATAATTTTAATGATAGGTTGTCACTGTTGTCAGTATCATTGTGGCGGTTTACTTGAATATTGCTTAAGTGTTGAATATTAAATAATAAATGACAAAAATGCCCAAAACTATACATAGTCCGGAGCGGAACATTGTTAATAATGTAAATAATAAACTGCTGGCAAATAACAGTTCGGAAAATTAAACTATTTCACAACGAAACATTTCCAAATAACCATCAGAGCTGACAGGTAAACAAATCAAAATGTCTTTATAGTCTGGTTATTACAACTTAGTTATGTTATACAAGCGAGGAAACACAGTAACAAAAATTTATTTTTAGTTTGAAAAATATTTTCTATGGGCTTTGGAGACGATCAATCTTGTTAATTGACAATGTAGCAGAACCTATGTATGGTTACGGAATATATACCTAGTAACATGAACATCATCATCATGTGGCCTTTTGGTGATCCAATCTTGGATGTAGGCGTCTTCCCTTGAATGGAGTAACATGATAGACGAAATATTTTTTCAGCTATAGAGCTGAGCTGAGCTGATGGTGTGGCTAATAGTAGTCACACCCATGGTATAGTATCTCTGAAGAGGAGTAATGTAATGCTGATAATAATGCCATCTCTGGGTTATGCTGGACATATATTCCTCAGCCGTGGTGCCCTGCTGAGCTAAAAAGCGGTATCTCAATTGAAGATTGCATGCAAATAAGTACCTTAAATTTGAATCATAACGTTCCATTTCCAGTTCATTCGTTTTTGAGATACCGCCTTTAGCATAAGGAGGGCTGAGTGTGGCTAGATATCATTCTTGTGTGTAGATAGTAGAAAACAAAATATACCAAAACAAATATTTAAGCAGGTAACTTAATCGTATTTAATTAAATCTAGAAGAATATATTTTAATAAAAAATGTTTTGATAGTGTTACTAACCTTACGTTGCAAATGAACTAGGAAACAAAATAAATTTGAAACGTAAAAGTAGTTTTTTTAATATGTAGTGCAAACACCGTACAATGACAGACTGACGTATTTAGACGAATAAAAAAACCAAATGACGTTTGGTTTGACGGGAAATTTTGAAATTATTTCTAAGTTGTTTTTTAATATAAATTCCGTTTAAACATATTTTTGGTCAGATTTATGTTAAGATATTAACAAACAGCGTTTCTTTATATCACAACCAACCTTGTAAGTTGTGTTGAGTTGTGCTCTTACTCATTCAACCAAACCAACGCAGGCAAGATGAAAAGCAATGCCGGCCGGGCCGCGCCGAATCTGTGTACCTTCTTGTATGTACATCGGTATAAGGGCAAGGTAAGTAAATTTTCGAGTTTATAATATATATATATACCTCCTGAACATTTATTTATTATTTCATCTTTATCAAAAGCTTTGATAGAGGCTTCGGGTAAAGCATATTTATGAAATGTTGGCGATGGAACATGGAACATTGTAACATTTCAAATAACAGCCGTTGAACTAGCACCATTCTTAGTGCCCGTAAGGCCCGTCATACACGTTGCTCTGATTATCATAATTAAGATACTATTTTCCGTGCCTAGGTCTTAATCTGATAAATCAACTACAACCTGTCAAAATTAGAAAGACATACATCTAATGATAAAATCCAACCACAATACGTTACCTTTGTCGACATTTTACATGAATAATATCCCGATTCACTGATTTCTTGTTACCTAACATTAAATGTGACAATAGCACACCCTTAAAATGCATGCTCAACACTTGTCCTGTTTCGCTGTAAAATAACCTTTTTATACTTTTGATAACATCTTAACTGTTAATATATTTTCAGGTATTAAAAAGCTTTCAGAATAAAGTTGCGACACGGCAGGTATCGTGCTTTTCTTCGATAAGTTTTTCGATGTTGTCAATGGCAATTTCAGTGAACCTAAAAAAGGAAAATCTACCTATGCGCTGTAACACCCAGATCACCGCACCACAAATTGTGGATAAAAAGCTTGAATGTTCTCAAAACTATGAAATATGCGACAAAAATGGATCTAAATTAAATCAAAAAAAGTTGGATCAAACTATTGAAGCTTTCCAAGTTATTTTGGGATCAAGAAGAAGAAATGAATTAGGTTGCCTCTAATTATTGTTTAAAACATAGTCAGGAAATAAATTGTTACATACTTGCTGTTAAGTTATTTTCACGGAAGTGCGCTTAAAGCGTCGCTGTATTTGCATGTGTCTTAGTTACTTGGAATGGAACGTATGTAAATAAGTAGGTACTTATAAATAATATATTGTACTTGATTCAACATAAGTTTTCATTTATTTATTCTGAAAAACTGATTTATGTAGTTTTCTAAGCAAATGGAAATTGGTACGACAAAGATTACTACATAAATCAGTTTCCAATATTAAAGTTGTTACATGTAGGTAAAGAACCCATAAGTACGTGTGTGTGTGTGTGTGTGTGTGTGTGTGTGTGTGTGTGTGTACATGTGTGCGTGTTTACTGCATATACAGTCTCATTAGTTGAGAGCAGGACCGCTAGGGGCAGCACTAGTAGAGACGTGAACGTGAAATGTCCGAGAGTTTCTTATCTATTACAGTAATAACATATACTAATCTATGGTCACACCATCTGGTATGTCACGACTAAATTAAATATATGTAAATTTATATAAATATCTAGGTAAATCGGAGGCATATAAGGTTGTAACCTCCTGAGCTTTTATGCAAACCAAAAATAAAGAAGAAGATGCAATTAGACAATTTTGACCTGTGGTGATACGTAAGAAAATACATGAATTATATACGGCAAAAAAAAGTACCGACTGTAAAAAAAATGTAGACCAAACAAATGGGTTCTGATTTTGATTACGGTGAATAAAAGCAGATGTAAGTCAAACGCGTTGCCAATCCACATTGTACGGACTATACTGAACTGTTGCCATATAAATGAGAATAATAGCGCCCTCTTGACAATGATCATATATTCCTGGTCAGGCTGTAGGAGGCGAAGGCGAAATACCGAAATTTATAAGTGAAAGAAAAAAATCCTATGCTGCCCAAGTTTTATATGAATATTCTTTCTCTTACCCCCGGTCGCTCGGTGTGGCGCGTCTATAACTACTTGTATATATTATGTCTATGCATGAAACCGTCTTATAAGAGACAGTTTTGATCAAGTTTTGAATGTCATGTCCATGGAGACTATATAAAGGAGCCAAATCTCTATGTATGAAAAGTGTCGATCAAAAAACAGTAATTAGGCGGCCCCACCATACACCGAAATACTATCAAAAACAACCTACGTAATTTGGTCGGGTGATTTGTTGCCTTATATGGTTCTATACCATCCATAGGCCAGGATTACACTTGTAAGTTTTACTTACGTAAGTAGGGACAAAGCTATTTGCTAGAATGACATAACGATATTTATATCTCATTCTGTAGTATAGCTGTGTCCCTACTTACGTAAGTAAAACTTACAAGTGTAATCCTGGCCATAGTCATGTCTTTTCAAGTGACAGTATTACGGCATGGTTACGGCCAATCAGAGTGACCAATTTTAAAATAGACCAATAGTATTTGGGGTCGGTGAAATTGACTAATCATAATCTTGGTCGAAGAAAACCTTTGATTTTGCAATTGGTTCGCTGGTTTGCTTTTATAAGCTGATATTTTCTTTATAAGTTAGTCATCCATGTTTATTATCAATCGCTCGTCCTGCATAATTAAAAAGGTTTTCCAGAGGGTTTCTCTATAAAATAAAAGCTGTACGGACTAAGGCCATATTAAGTCAAGCCCTGCATTATGAAGTTAAGCCCCGCTACATCGCGACAAGCACGGCCAAGCATCGACTGGACTGCAAGGTTTATATAAACATAAACATACATCGGAGTTTTTGGTGCGGGAATGGTTTGAGTAAGAGTATTTTTATTTTATTTTGTTTTATTTATTTGGGGCATCAACAGCAATACAAAAATTAATACAAATCATAGTGAGCAGAAAACATAGCCAATAACAGATGTCCACAAAAGTACAATTAACATGCAATAACTAAGTGGAAACACAAAAAAAAAGAAGGGAGTAAAAAAGCATTCTATACAAACTAGATATCAAAAAATCAAAAAATCAAAAAATCAAAAAGCATTTATTTCGTTAAATAGTACATCATAACACTCTCATGGTTGGGACTTCCTAGTAAGTATGTATAATACCTGTGACAGGAAGCCCCGCAAAAGATATGGCTTGCATAACATGTGTACGTGTGTGTTTTGAGTGATTGTGTGTGCGTGTTCGTGTTTGTGTGAGTAGAGATAAACAGTCTAAACAATGAGTGTGATAGTTTCATTATTCTTAAATAATCATTATTTTAAAACAACTGCTAGAAATCTTAATACTTAGCATAAAACGTCCGAAGGTAAAATATTAAACCTTACAGCTATTTATAACTCCTTCTGTAGCCTAACAACTTCAAAGTGACTATTTCAATAATACTTTCTCCACGTAGATTTTTCGAGTATGTTTTTGTTACTTTTTGCTCCATTTTGAAACAATACCTAGTGACTTATTTTTTAGGGTTCCGTACCCAAAGGGTAAAAACGAGACCTTATTACTAAGACTCCACTGTCCGTCGTCTCTCTGTCTGTCTGTCCGTCTGTCTGTCACCAGGCTGTATCTCATGAACCGTGATAGCTAGACAGTTGAAATTTTCACAGATGATGTATTTATGTTGCCGCTATAACAACAAATACCAAAAAGTACGGAACCCTCGGTGGGCGAGTCCGACTCGCACTTGTCCGGTTTTTTCTCCTTTGTCTTCTGCGGCGTGTTTCATAAAGTGTGCAATCAATCAATTTAAAGTCGTAAAAAACATAACATGGGTACTTACGAGGGGAGGTACAAATATTTGCGGAATGAAGTAGAAGGAGGTAAAACGGTACAAAACCTCTTTGCTTATCTGGTATGAGAACTCTTCAGAAAAAATAAATGTAAAAGTCAATTCAAAGCTGTCATTTGTTTTAAAGATATCGCCCTTCAAACAAATTATTTCGGAATAATCGTGCGACTATGGAGCAAATTGAATATCGTGCCGTGATAAAATTTCTATCCAAAGCAAGGAAAGCATCCGTAAGTTATAATTAATGAATTGAAAGCCGTATACGGGAACCATTGCCCTGCTAAAACAATGATTTACAAGTGGCATGGCCTCTTCAAACATGGCAGAGAGTCAATTGACGACCCTCGCCCAGGACGGCCGATTGAAGTCACATCGTCGGATATCGTTCAAAAAGTTGAAAAACTCGTACTAGAAGATACTCGACTTAAAAAGTGAGTGCTAGGTGGGTACCGAGAATGCTCAAACCGCAGCAGATGCAACGAGTTGAAGCATCGAAGCAATTTTTGTATCTGTGCGGTGACAATCCTACCCACATATTGGAACGAATTGTGATTGGAGATGAGACTTGGGTTCAACATTTTGAACCTGAGCCGAAACAAGAGTATGCAGTGGCATAAGAAGGGTGCACCACCTCCGAAGAAGTTCATCAGAATCGGCCGGAACGGTGATGGCTAAGATTTTTTGGGATTCAAAAGGAATTCTCATTATCGACTACAAGGACAAGGGTGTTACCATATAACTGGGACATATTATGCAATGCTATTAGAAAGACTACGGGAAGCCATTAAAGAAAAAAGGCGTAGAAAACTGTCAAAGGGTGTGTTGCTGTTGCACGACAATGCACCGGTTCACAAGAGGGCTGCCAGATCGTATAATTGGATACGAAATTCGTATAATCGAATTGTTTTCGCATCTATTACGTATATATGGTCCATCGGTATAATTGGATAAAAAAAAACACGGATGTCAAACTACTGACAATACTTCAAAAAGACAGTGTGCCAATACAAATAAAGACAGAATAAAAATTTTACCACCAATGTGAATGAAAAGTAATGAGGGCTATCATTTTTTTGCTCACCAGTTGGCGCCTCTGTTGATGGTGGTCCAAAAGACTAAAGAACAGCTGTCAGTCATTGAAGTGACAAGTGACATTTGACATTTCGAACTATGGAAAAGACCACTATCTACACTAGCGCCCCTAGCGGCGAATTCATACGCGTTAGCCCTCATTGTTGTGATTGAGTGTGACCAGTATTAAAAGGATTGACCAGATTGATACTTGGTTGATTTGATTGTAGAGTCGGTGCGGAAAGAGAAGAGTCATGAAATGTATTGGATCCCATACATTCCACTACTCTTATTTTTCCGCACAGACTCTATCTATTGAATGAACAAAACTCGTAATGATTTAACGGAACGGCAACTACTTAAATACTCATCAGTTTTTAAAATATCGATTTAAAATTAGTTTTTTTTGTTTTATTATGTACTCGTATAATGCAATCGAATTTCGTATAATTACGGGCATTGGATCGTATAATCACGGTTTATGTACTAGCAGCCCTTCACAAGAGCCATGTTGCGACTGCTGCTCTTGATTTGGTTCTTATTTGTTCTCAAATTAAAAAAAAGATATACTAGGAAAAAAAATTGTAAACATAGAAAATTTTAACTTCGACGAAATAAGCAACATCCCATTTGGTACTAAGCGACAAATCAACTATTTAATAGTTAATAATGGCCTACATAAAATTGACTGCACCGCAACTCGACACGATCAAAGCCAATAAAAGAGTTGGCACCTTTTCGGTCTCCCACGTTCTTTTCATCGACATGCTTCGATGTTGTTCTATTTGATTGCAAAATTGCAGGCTAGGCGATCCTACTTTGTTTCACTTCACTCCTCACATTATCACCTATGCATGCCAGACAGGTGACAATGATATTGATAAATAAAATATAGGGTTTCATTAGTAGTATTTTATGTTTTAAAAACAGAACGACGAGTGCCCGATCGTAAAACTACTAGGATATTGGACTATAAAATTATTAATACAACGATTAAGTTAATGTTTAACGGTATTAGGAAGTAAATTACTTCAGAGTAGCCTGAATAGAGTTACATTTACATGATCAAACGAACTTACCTGAAGTGAAGTCCGATCATAATTATCCTGTCTCCGCCGAAGAGATTTAATCAGGTAAAATATTAACAACGGGACTTTTATGCATATTATTTATATTTTATCATCCTTCTGTCCGTCAGATTCCTGAAACTGCTAAAAATTACTCGCCAAGCCAAATTGATCATAACTTCCTCGAATATTGTGGTTGAAAAGATACCTATTATCAATCTGTTGTGGCGCATCTAGTATCACGCTGGTTGAACAGGATTAGATAACATATTTAAATCCTCTTGAGATAAAACATGAAACAATCATTATATTGCGACTCCCTTTTTTAAGGGATCATTATTATTTCTCTCCTCAGGGCCTTTTCATAAACGGTGACAGTCTAATACCAGTAAAATATATTGTTTTGAATGTATTTAACTTTTATTTATGGTTGACTCTTAGGTGTCAATGCCAAGTATCTACGAAAAGAAGCTTATACATTTTCGTAAGGCCAACGTCGTGTAGCAATACTTAGTGACTGTTGTTTTAATTATTTTGCTTCCAAAATAGCTCTTATAATATACTTTTGTTGACAAATCATAGGCTCTTGTTGCCAAATGTAATATCAATCATCATTGTTTTAAAAAAAAAAACAATTAGGTACTAGGTAGGTATCTTGTATGTTTGTTGTGAATCAATGACGACTTTATTATTAAATATTAATATTTTAATGCTGAATACGTAAAGCTTGTCCCAGAAAAAAATGTTGTTTGTATTCGCACCGGTTGCACATCAGACTTCTGACCAAAAGCTTAAGGAGACTGTTATATGTAAAAAATACCTGTTTTCGTATTTAAATCTCTTTCGTTTACATTTTCGAAGATATCGCCATCACAGAAAATACTACATGAAAAAATGTTGTACAAACACAAAATCGAGGCATTTCCACGAAAAACTAGTAGTGAAGTTAATCTATGTAGTCAGTAAAACCTGTTTAAAGGGTGTTAAAACAATTCTAAGAAACTGATGGTAGACGATGGCGGACTGGAAATGGTCATAAGCCCGGGTTTTCTAATAAATAATACAGAGAAGAACATCATAACTGCGTTGCAAAAAGCGCCTATAACCCTGTCTGTACTATATTTAGCCAAAAGTGCAAAACGGACAAATGAACAATGCAGTCTTTAAAAAATAACTCTATAAAGACCTACAAATAAACTAAAGCAGGTACCTAACAAAAATTCAAAATAGTAAACTGAAGTGTAAACCACACATCTACCATTATCCAAGAAAGCGATAAAGTGGTACTAAGTCAACAAATGTCGAATTTGTGGAAAATCACCTTATTCCTCCCAACTGCTCTGAATTACTATCCATTAAAAAAGAATGGGCTCGTATGAAGCAGAAACTCTAAAAACATAAAACTAACGCCATATCAGTTGAAAAATTAATAACAATGTCCTATGTACAGATGGCAGACATTAGAACAAAATTACGAAATTTCTGGATTTATAAAGTCAAAAACTCAAAACATACGTTTGTTTATTAAATTTGTAACAATAATTTACCATAAAGCTTTTGGTTTTTAACTGTTGTGTAAGATTTTGTGAAAATTAAAATGCGTAATGTTTTTCTGGGACAAGCTTTATTTTCTGAAAAGCGTATTCTCCCTTTTTTTCCACTTTAGAGATTTATGAAAAAGGCAATAGATATTAAAATTGCATAATACTGTTCGAGAAAGGTCGGTTCGATGAAACGCGTGGCAATTAAAACTTTGGCCATCGCAATTTTTTGGTAAAGAGTTGTTGTATTTGAGAAAAAAGTATAATAATACCTAAGTATCGTCTAAGGTAAATGTCCCAGTATAGGACACTTCCATAAGTTGCTATAATCTATTCGTATTCTTGGCAATAGAGGTATCTATCTAGGCAATAGGTGGAGCGAGCTTTATATTTGACTGTACCAAAAAAAAAAATTGACAACAATCAATTAATCTTTGCTATAATGTAGCAAATAAGGATGTTAATGATACGGATGACTTACTTAATTTGTTATAAAAAATTCTGATATTTTTTACATGTTCTATAAATTTCTCTCTGGCTTATTCGAGTAATAGAGGTTCGCGATAGCCCCCCAGTTTCAATTACCCGGTTGGTTGAAAACTATTCGAGTTAACTGTTAGTCTTAGCGGGGGCGAATATCTCACACCATTAGTTCGCGCAGTAGGGATGTAGGTAACTCCCGTCGAATGCCGTGTTTGAGGCTGCATAATTTTAATTTTATTACCTCTAGCTGTTGCCCGCGACTTCGTACGCGTGGATTTGTATGTTGGGGGTTATATATTCTACATGAGCAATTAAAACATTATGCAGCAAAAGATATCAGTAGGGATGGACTATACAACGCATGAAATTTGCGAAGTTTCAAGCCCCTAACTGAAAAAAATTGCTCTCGATATAATCCCTCTCAGCCCTGTTAAAATATTTTCAAGTCCACTATTTAAAAAAATGTTCGCTTCCGATGCAAACTTTATTAATACAAACTTTTCAAAAACGGGGAAATCAGTTTTGTCTATTTTAATATAGGTAATGCCCTTTTACATTTTTTTAATTTTTAAGTTCCCAGCTTATATGCCATAAAAATGTTTGATCTCCATACAAACTTTCAACCCCATTTTTACCACCCGGGGGATGAATTTTCAAAAATTTTGAAATTAGTTTATTTCTCTTTCAATTAAATACTGTCCGCGCGCCAATTCCGTGCATTCAGAGGTCGGGGAAGTGGGAGGGTGTGCACCGCGCCCGTACGTACTCGTATAAAATGACACCACTCGTTCATGACGCGCAGCATTCCTAAAATTCCTCAGCCGTGCACGGAAATCGCACGCGGACAGTATCTTTATACGAAGTTTCAAGTACCTAGCTTAAAATAAAATTAGTACCCCTACAAACTTTCAATCCCTCTTTAACCACTTTAGAGGATGAATTTTTAAAAACGCTGAAATGACTTCTACTATTCTAATAATATGCCTTTATATATTTAAGCGTATGGCGTAATATTGTAGGCAGAATAAATGCTAATATTATAACTTATTATAATTCGACATCCAACGCAGCCAACCGATCGCGTCAGGTGTTAGATTGGTAGGTATATAGAGGTCCTACGGGCTACCTTGGAAACGTCTCTTTTGGCATCGTTCAACAATGTGCTGGGTAATTTGGTCTTCAAGGCCGCAGTCACAACGGGCTCTCTTTCCATCCCCATTTGTGTCGCATATAATTGCACCTGCCATGACCTGTGCGGATTCTGTTGAGGCGGCCCCAGTATTTCCTCTGCAGCAAGAAGCCCTTCGGCTTCTGAGTAGGGTATTGGGTACTTTTGTGGCGACCAGTCATCGTTGTGCCTTTATATAAAGATTCAAGTTCCGCACATTAAAAAAAATGTTTGACCTCCATACAAACTTTCAACCCGTTTTTTACGCTGAAATGAGTTTTCTTGTCTTTTAATTAAATACCTTTTTACGATGTTTTAAATTCCTAGCTTAAAATAAGATTAGAACCCTATACAAACTTTCAACCCCTTTTTTACCCTTTTAAGGGATACATTTTTCAAAATGCTGAAATTAATTTTCTTGTATTCTAATAATATACAAAGATACTAGTCGCTCACTCACAAAAAAAATCTCTACAAAAAGATCTCCATACAACCTTTTAACCCCCTTTTAACGCTGAAAGTAATTTTCTTGCTTTTTAGCCCAAGGGTTCCAATAATGTCGAAATTTCTTTTTTTTGTAATCGTCTATTATGCCTTTCTAAGAAGTTTCAAAGCATTTGTAATGGATTCAAACTTTCAACCCCCTTTTAACCCCGTTAGGGGACGAATTTTTGAAAACGCTGAAATCATTTCTCCTCGAATAAAAAATTGATCTCCATACAAACTTTCAACCTCTTTTTCACCACCTTAAGTGATGAATTTCCAAAAACGGTGAAATTAGTTTTCTTGTATTTCAATAATATATCTTTTTACGAAGTTTTAAATTGCTAGCTTAAAATAAATCTTGAACCCCATACAAACTTTCATTCCCTTTTTAACCCCCTTAGGGGTGAAATTTCTCAAATTTTTATAGCCTATAACCTGGCCGTAGATTTTATCGACAGATTAATAAAGTTTGCATCAAAATCCGTTCAGCCGTTTTCATTTGATGCGCGGTCAAACAAACAGACAAACAGACAAAAGTTCTAAAAACTGTTGGAACGTGTTCTGTTATCGATTCTAAGTATTCCCAGCCAATTTTTTTTTCAAATAGCTTCCATGTACAGACTTTCGACCCCCTTCCGCTTTATTATATATTTAGATAGATAGATTACAAAGTAATTAGTCAAGATTGAAAACCAATTATAATACCAACCAATTATAATTATTATTATGTATAGTTTAAATATATATAAAAATACATTTTGACATGTTGATCAGTTCAAAAGCTTGAGTTCATTTTTTTCTGAATTTGTTATGGTTTTTAACTGCCTGCCTGATATCGGCCTTAAAGGGGCCCCCTGAGTATCAGTCCGCCGGATGATATCGGCCTATCAGTTAGAACAAAAATTTGACAGTTTCGAACAACTGACAGGCCGATATCGTCCGGTGGACTGATAGTCAGTGGGCCCCTTTAGACATTACGATCGCCTTGACGGTCGCCGTGGTGATTGGCGCGCATTTTTCGCACGACTTCACTTCGCATGCACCAATCAGCGTGAGTGATCTTCAAGGTCGTATCAAAATGTAATAAGTTGTTAAATTAGAATCGGGCTACTTATATTGATCAACACTTTGTTATTTGCCTAAATCCAAAAAATAAGTTCCCTACTGCGTAGATTCATTACACGTCACTAGTGCGAACAATTACTCTGCTGATTGAAAACTATTCGAGTCTCTAGCTTTAAATATTACACTATTAGTCTTAGCTGCGGCGATCGTGTCACACTATTAGTTCGTGTAGTAGGGAAGATGCAAGTTTTTTGTGTTGTTATTGTGGTTGTTATTCAATCTCGTTGTCCGGGGGACAATACTGGCACAGTTAGTTAGAAGAAATGTTTTGTGTCGTTCTAAGGTAGATGCAGCTATTAACACCCCCCTTAAGGCAATTTTAGAATCGACCATAGTTTTTAAGTAAATATACAGGTTGCTCTCAAATATACTTTTCCATTTTTAGGGTTCCGTACCTCAAAAGGAAAAAACGGAACCCTTATAGGATCACTCGTGCGTCTGTCTGTCTGTCTGTCCGTGTGTCACAGCCTATTTTCTCCGAAACTACTGGACCAATTAAGTTGAAATTTGGTACACATATGTAAGTTTGTGACCCAAAGATGAACATGGAACGTAAACAAATTAATTTTAAACACGGGGGCCACTTTTGGGGGTAAATGAGAAAATTAAAAAATAAATCTTGTCAAACTATATCGTGTTACATATCAAATGAAAGAGCTCATTATGAGAATCTCAAATATATATTTTTTATAATTTTAAGATAAATAGTTTAGAAGTTATTCAAGAAAATAGGCAAAAAAATGACCATTCCTCTCCTTTATCTCCGAAATGACTGGGTCAAAAATTAAAAAAAAATACACAAAATAGATCTTTACCTATAGATCACCGGAAAACCTATTAGAAATGTGCAGTCAAGCGTGAGTCGGACTTAATTACTTAGTTTTTGATCCACCCCCTATTACCGACCCATAATAATGGCTGTGAAGCCATTAACGGTTTTTTAAAGAAATTTTACATAAAAAATACATTGTTTAAATTGTGTAATGTACGGAACCCCTGGAACGCGAGTCCGACTCGCAGTTAGCCGGTTTTTATATGCTAATATTATGTTTATAAATAGTAGATTGTGTTACAAGGAAGCAAAATTACATATTAACGGCAAGGGCGTACATTGAATCCTAAACGAAGAGAAGGATTCTATAATAGAATCCCGAGAGTAACGAGGGATTCTTAAGTAGAATCCTGAGCGTAGTGAGGGATTCAAGTGTGTTACGCCCAAGATGGAAATCATTTTGCTACGATGTGATATATACTGCTTTTCCATCACCTATGAGGTAATTATGAGGTGTTATGTTTAAAAATATTATTTAAGCTAAAAAAATAATGTGCAATTCTTTTTTAAATAGTGCCCTAGAACAGAAAAGAGTTACTTTGATCCCTCCTAGCAGGGAAGAAAAACCCCTTTTTCGAATTGGTGATGTGAAAAGATAATTACTAACCTACCTGTACCTAAATAAAGGATTATGATGTAAAAAATAATTTTTAAAGTTACTGAGTCGATTGTTGCTATTACCGACCCATAATAATGGCTGTGAAGCCATTAACGATTTTTAAGCAGCAACTTTCCACGCTTTGCCAACATCGCCAGCTGTTTACACACCCACAAAGTGCCCGGTCGTGTTTATATCTTCTATTTGTATTACATTCTCTCCCTTTAAATTATTTAACGAACTCCAAACACTTTCGGTGAGGTACTTTCACAAATGCTAGTTATTTCTAACATCGTAACCTATCAGCCATACAACACAACCCTTTTATAGTAATACAGTAATAACGGAAAACCAAAATTTCCTAATATGTCTTGGAGTTTCAGCATTATATTGTTACCGGATAGGTATTAAGTATATTTCTGATAATGGGATTTTGATACTTAATTATGTGATTTATATTAAAATTTTGTGAAATTGATACTTAAGATGGTAATACAAAAATAATGCCATCCAAAGGAGGAATCGCACTTTCGCAGTTTCGTTGATAGGACAATTATATTCGTTTGCTTGTTTTTGTACTTTATTTAATGAGATTAGACAATTTAATAACAATATAAACTATACCTAAACAAGCTCTGAAATAATAATACAAACTTTAGTGCCTTTAGTGCCAGTTTATTTTATTTCTACAATATCATAGACTTAAACTGTGGACACGAAAAAATCCGGTCGATTTTCAAGCAGCACTTTTTTGTCATAATTTGTGGATACAAAAAATCCGGATACTCCTATTTGCAAATTAAGCTCTTTTATAGATTTTATCTAGGTTAAGTATAACGTACGGGTGTAAAATTTTATGGTTATTTATATTTTTAGTTGTTGAATTTTTTTTTTATTTCTTTCTCTCTCACACTGTCCCCATATAGCCCTCCGTTGTCATTATTTTAATAATACGCTTTTAACGATATAATTAAACAATGTTAATAACAGGAGAGCCCAAGATAAAGTAACTCAAGCTTAAAACAATTCGTTGTTAACCAACATTTATTTAGAAATTTTCAAACTGTGATATCTCGTTAACCCCTTGGTCGATTTTGATCTACTTAGCGGCATTCTGATCAGTTTTATAGGTACAAAAAAGTTTACAAATAAAATAAATACATACGACAGGATTTTTTAAAATTATCTAGAAAAATGAAAAAATTTTTTTTTTTTTTCAAATCGTCAGAATAAGGATACTGCTCCACATTATCGTCAGATTAAGATTTTACATAACTGGGACATCAATCTGAACCTGTTTGTATAATAATCTGACACGCTCGAGTATTTTAAGATGGCGGTTTTTTTTGCAACTTTGTGACTGCCATTTGCTTTCTGCTCGCTGAAATCGTCAAATTATTAAAATAGACACTTTTGTAGGGTCCATTTAACAACTCCTTTGAATATCTGACGCGCTCGAGTAATTTTTTTATCCAAATTTTCTACCCTTCCGTATGACCACCCTGCCTATGTAAACCGGCAGATTAACATACCCCTGTTATCAGAGACATGTTGCGCCACTGACACTACCAACATCTGACGCGCTCGAGTATCTCCACATGGTGTTTTTTTACATTTAAAAAAATCTGTAGACGCTTTCTTGCTCGCTAGTAAAGAAAATATTATAAAACATTTTTTTTCTTCCCATCACCTAATCTTTCGATTCCAATAGGCCTCTACGACGTTCGAGTTACTACTACACATTTAGGATCGTCGCCTCCCCAGCTAAAATATAACGTTGGGTTGTCTGTGACTTTTTGCATTAAGTTATTATATGTTGCGCCGAGATAAGGCCTCTATACCTACAATCTGAATCAGTATTGAATGCGATACGCCGCGCCGCTCGCGGCCGTGCGCCCGCGTGCGCGCGCGCCGGCGACTCACACTCGCTCCACTTACTGCCTTAATAATAACTTCAAACGTATGTCGCATTGTATCTTAGATTATTCCGATCTAACTCCATTCAATACAGATAAACATGTTTGACCGTGGAACATTACAAGAAAAAGGAAAAAAAGTGAACAACTGAATAGCAATTGCATTTCATTAAACTCGCTCAATATACTCGTAGTACCTATTTTATATATGTATTAAGTAAAACCAGGCACGGCCTATGCCACCTTTTTAAATTGAACAACTACAAGTATCTACGTGCGTCTTTAAATTACAGGCCAATTCGAATGCCTATATTCTTTTAAACAGCAGCGTTTTCTGATAATCTTGACTGGATTCCTGCTACATTGCCACAATTCTATTTCTATTTTTACAAGCTGTTTTACGCACATTACAATATGATTTTATCAAAAAAGTATTTTTTTGCAACTCTTTTCTATTTGTAGCAGTCAAGAAGACTTCTACTCCAAGCGCTGAAAGTTGTATTTGTATGGGAGTATGGGAGGTTTTTTTTGTCAAAAAGTCAAATTTACCAAAGTTAAAAACTTAGAACTATAGTTGGTCAAACCAATTTGTCAGTCAGTAACAACCAGGAAACTTATACTCATCCCTTTCTTTTGGGTGCTAGTACTAGTGTAAGACAAAGATAGTATGATTCTATCTGTCTATGTTTGAAATGAGACAGTCCTTTGACAAACTATATCTCAAATTTAATACAATTAAAAAAATGTTTGCTATCATGAAAAGAGGACGTAATAATGTATAATGTAGAATCTAAATTATACATTATTACGTCCTTATTTAAACCTTATCTAAATTTTAGATTATCTAATAAAAAATAAATAATAATATTTTTTAAAGGAAATCTTGGTAAAGACTGCCAGAAGACGCTGTTCAAAGGAATATAGGCACGGTGGAGTATATGATGCTGAAAGTCACAGACAACCTGTTATATTATGATTGTGTTTTTGTGGTGTGGTTTGAAATCCACAAACTATTAAAAGAAAATGCTGCTTGAAAATCCACACACATTTAAAAGATTCACCATGTCACGCATGACCGGATTTTTGTGTGTCCACACTTTATTTCCTATTTTTGCAGATTACAGAACATAGTGCGATCACAGTATGAGAGTATAAGAGTAGTCAAAACCAGGGCTCGGAACCGGTATTTTTTAAAAACCCCGAAATAGCCCAATATTTTGAATTTTTTTATGCTCATTACGTAGGACTGAATCATGTGTTTAGGAAACCATTTTGCATTATTAAAATTTCCCATTAAAAATGAAATTATAAACAAAAGAACGAAAAAGAACGTAATAATACCGGTATTTTTGTATGGAGCAAATACCGGTTTCCGACCCCTGGTCAAAACTGCTACTGACAGATTTGCATTACTACTGTGCTCATGAAAGTTCGATTGGTCACTATTGTTTCCAACTTGTCAAGGCTTTGATCAGTTATGTTTCAACGCAAGCACAAACAATGATTGATTGGATACGGAACGCTACAGAATGCAATGTAAAATGCACCTAAAAAAACTGGCTCTAGGGTAAAATTTTGAATGACTTCTAGGTGAGTCAGTGACGTCAAAATGCGTTAATTGACTGCCGTTTGGTGTAAGTGGAGCGTCGCTTGATTTCGGGATGCGCCCTATTTTTTACATCACGGCTTTTGTAGCAATACTGCCATTTGCAGTGTGATGAAACCCTTTGTTTTGTACGAACGTTGATAGACAGATATAAAGATAAAAGTTCCATATTGGTGATGGGTGAGTTCGACTAGGATATAATAAGCATTCACATGGGTACTTATTATTGGTAGGTACGTACGTACTTATGCTTGACCTTTGACATTACTTTATGAACCGACTTCCGAATAGAACTTTGAAAATTATGACCTACCTTTATAAATATGTCTGTTTACCAATATTTTAGTACAGCATATAATACTCTTAGCAATATAATTTTTTTCCTATTTTTTAACAGTGAGTAGTTACCAAGTGGGGGACGTATAAATACTATTCACAAAGAAAAATTTCTTAAGTCCCCGGCAAGCTCGGCCGAATTTCACCTTCCCATACAAACGGAGTTTCGTTCTCATTTTAAACCTACGTGTTGGATTGTAATCAAACTTTGCACATACAATGACATGAGGTATATCTAGGTCTGTAATTAGTTTATATAGCTCCAGTTTATAAAGCAAACGAAATAGAGCAAAACAAGTTTTGTATGAAAAACTTAAATTCTCTATATATTTTTACTATGGTATCTGAAGCTACATAAAATTACAGACATAGATATACCTTATCCTAATATAAGTACAAAGTTTCAGAGCAAACTAGCTACTCGTTTTAAAATGAGAGCGTAACTACGTTTGTATGGAGAACCAATAGCTTGCCGCGGACCCTTAAAGACTTTCTCTTGGGGTTAGGTATTTTTCAAAAGATTCTGAAGAAACCGCTCCAAAAAATCTTATTATATATTATAATAATAAATAAATTTAAACTATTAGATTACCTATATTTCCATTATACCTTGTACCCAATATAACCTGCATTAGCTTAATTATTAACATCATTTTTTGATGTACGAAACACCAATAGAATATTACCTACTACGAGTGACTCGCAAACTGTACAACCCCAGTGACGAATCAAACGTGTTTAATATGTGGCAAAATAAGAAGCAGGATTTGTGACATTTACGACCACCACCAGTTTGACACTGACATATATGCTTAACTTAATTTCTATAGTTTCTATGCATCTCGCTCTTACTCGCATATTAGTGCGAGCGAGGTGTATAGAACGTAAGTTACGCAGACGTTAGCGAATATGTCAGTGTGACATTGCTAAGGCAGTCGTTGAGGCTACTTTACCTATCCGTTATTTTTGATAGTGAACCTTTAAAATTGTAAATCTTTTTTTGTAATCATTTAAGAATTCGGAAAAAAATATTTTCGGAAAAATTTATAATCGGAACTTTAAGCTTTCGGTCAAATGACAATCGGATTTTAAGTTTTCGGAAATAGCACATTCGTGATTTTATTCCATCGTGTTTTTAAAAATCGTAATTTTGATATTTCGGGCTTATAAAAAATCGGGATTATGAAAGTCGTGGTTATAAAAATCGGATAAACGTATTTCGGAATATTTGGGTGTTCCCCGTATACGTATGCTGCTATTAAATACACACAAGTTCAATGAAAGAGGTCAATGCGAATAGTTTTTTTACATTACCCTCATTCGTTTTCATTGCTCTTAAGCGTGGTCGCTAAAAATATAGGGGAACTGACCCAACGCGAAGCCTGTACAATTTTAATTATTCTGCCTTTGCGAAGGAGCCATTAGGTACCCTGAATTACGCAGGCATCAACTGATATCTCAGTTTATTAATGGCGGACACTAATGTATTCCGATAAGCATAATTACGGGGATTTTCAGCGTCGCTCTGCATATCGCTAATTTATGCAAATCAAGTTTGATTAAGGCTTCGTGAGAATCTGATTTTATCCACCAAATTACATAGCTCAGGTACCTAATGTAGCCGAAAGAAGGTAGCTAGTTCAAGAATGGTAGGGAAAGTAAGAGTAGTTTATGCAACTGATACATAATGAGAGGCTTTAAACACAAGTGTGGTTTTATGAAACGAGCGTTGACGAGTTTCATAATAGAATAACACGAGTGTTAGAATAGAGACCCACTTGAGTTCCGACAGCTGTTCCAAATTTAAACTCATAACCTTACAAAACTCTATAATGTAATAACATTAAAGTACAGATTTTACCTACTACTTACCACAGATAAGGAAGTTCTCATAGTAAAATTGGTTGTAATTATGCTGGTCATTTCCTATGGTTTCTGAACGCATTTTAGAGCACTAACAATATGTGCGTAAATAAAACGGATTTACGATCCTGGAGTCGTAGCACGATACGCTTATCACCATGCCTGTCACGTTCTAACAAGTATGTGAGTGCGTAAGTGACGGACTTAGTGATAGGGGAAACCATGCTGCGCGGGCAGATCACGCAACGATACTATTACCATAGAGTAACTTATACTAGAGCGGTACTGTCATAGTAAATTTTATAACCCCAGTAAATTCACTGCCATCTGTCGACACATTTTAAAACTAAAAATAAATATTTATAAAAATACGATAAAATGTATTTTTAAATACATTTATTTACATACAAGATATATACAGTGGTTCTACGTAAACGAAATTAATAACTAGCTTAAATCTAAAATAGGCCCTTGAGGCATTGTACCAAGGATGCTGGCGGCATTTCCCCGCTGTATCGCAATGCTGATACGTTGTGCGAGAAAGCCGCCAGCTCTTCGGTCACCAGTTACGTCAACCAGACGCTTCGCGATTTCTGCAAACAACTTATGCGCGCTGGGACCCCATGGACCTAGAGTTTCAACTCCAAATGGAACGAAATGTATTTAAATATGGATAAATGATTTTTTTATTTGCATTAATAATTTTTATATGATTTTGACCCATGTTCTTTCACTGGTATGCATTAAAATTATAAATAACAAACGAAACAGTCAACCCCCTCTATACGAGTGTAGGCCAAAACTAGTGGCGCCATCTGATCGAGAATCAAATTTTCGTGATTTTCGAGGCACGTTTTTTCCTTAGACTGTATCCATCTATTACGGAGTTATATCTATCTTTGCTATTACTGTTACGTGACATGCATATGTCATGCACAGATTTAAAAACAAAAGTCGTTACATCTGTGGACTAGGCTGGGAGAGCTCATGTGTGTAAACCACGAAAATATGTCTAATTATAATTTATTTTCAGTAATTTCAGTTGTATATCGTTACCCTGCATACCACAGCAGTATAATTTTAGTATAAAAGCGATTTTATTAAAAGAAGAGGGATCTGACGAGCAAAATTTTAAACAGAAGTGAATTTTCCGATCAATTGATATAAAAACAGGCAAAGTGCGAGTGCAATACGCAAAAAACGGCAAATAAATCACGTTTGTTGTATGGGAGCCCCACTTAAATATTTATATTATTCTGTTTTTAGTTTTTGTTGTTATAGCGGCAACAGAAATACATCATCTGTGAAAATTTAAACTGTCTAGCTATCACGGTTCATGAGATACAGCCTGGTGACAGACGGGCAGGCGGACGGACAGACAGACGGACAGCGGAGTCTTAGTAATAGGGTCCCGTTTTTACTCTTGGGTGCGGAACCCTAAAAAGGTAAAAACTCGGGTGACAGCCACATCTTCCGTCGCAAGTTACGCGGGGCGCGCTGTATCTTTTGTTTTACTCCTATTTTCCTGGCTTTATGTCCCCTTTTGATCTCTGGATACGTCCACACTCCACATGAAAGACGTGAACGTATTTAATGACACAAAATACTGGTTTTCTGTGCCCGTTCTATATGTACGTACTAATAATAGTTCAATGGCCACGACGCATTCTGTCGCTTTCTCCATTCAAATTAGGCCCCAGTTTTACCCTGTCCCCGACTTGAACGTACCATAATTATTATACCGTTACGTATCTATGGAGCGACTTGCTTCTGAGAATGCTCTAGACGTGGAATCTCCATCCCGACAACTTTAGTATCTGTCAGTTATGTAATGCCACTTTGTTAACTCTACATTAGCAAGTTAATATAAATTTAACATAGCACATAGTTACTTAGGTTTTTTCCGATTTCAGAGTAAGATCGTTAAAATAAATGAGTATAAATAGAGCAATGGCGAAAAATTATGCAGGATAATAATAAATATTTACACAAATTAAATAAGCCCCACGATAAGCTCAAGAAGGATTGTATAATGGGTCAGTATGGAGAAATCAGAAACTATGAGATAGCGAAATCTGTGCTTAGGAACCATGGCGTCAATTTTTGATTTAATAATAATGACATTCAAACTTTTTTTAAACTCATTCATAACCGGGAATCGAACCTGATTTACCTGATCAATATTCTTTATGTAATCGCGTGTAGTATTTGTTTATATAATTGATTCTGAAAGTATGAGGTTATGTATGAAAGATTTAAAAAAAATTTAATGCCATTATTATTAAATCTAAAATCGAAGCCATGGTTCTTAAGAACAGATGTCGCTATCTCTCATAGTTGCAGATTTCTCCCTACTGACCCATTTGGATTGATCATCCTGTATATGGGTAATATACAAATATTTAAATAATGCTAATATATCAATACGTTTAACGAACATACATCTTTTGACAACTGTCTATACAATTTGTAAATAAATACTTAAATACATAGAAAGCACCCTTGACTCATGAACAAATATTACCTTACCGGGATTCAAACCCAGGACCATCGGCTTCATAGGCAGGGTCACTAGGTACATGGCCAGACCGGTCTTTTATAAAAGGCATTAAATTAAAAAAATTAAAGGTTACATTACGAGTAAAACATGTCGTTTAGTACCTATGCCTTAATAGGGGATATTACTCATGAAATAAAAGTATGAAAACGGATTATACCGCGTATATTGAATTTATAATACATCCCGACGTTTCGAACCCTTTACAGCGTTCGTGATCAACGGGTGACTGAGGAAAAACCACAAAGTGCAAAAATACCCACATACTAAAAATAATGAACCATCATAGGCTGGTTGTACATGCAAAATCGGTTCATAAGGCTAGTTATACAATACCTGTCTCGCTTTTCTTAATCTCAATGGCCTCGCGCAGCATTCTGGGTATGTACCGCTTCTCCTTAGCAAGAACCAGAGGCTTATCAAACTTGATTGAGTGATTGGCATTATCCATGACATGCTTACAGACTGCAGACCTAGGTCGTCGGTGCTTGACATCAGCTATGTGTTCCTTCACCCGAGTGGAAATGCTCCGTTTCGTCTGCCCGACATATGATAGGCCACACTCACAGTCCAGCCTGTACACTCCTGCAATCTGTAGAGGGGTATTGCATTTTACAGGCCTCAGGAATTGTGACATCTTCTTCATTGGCTTGAAATATGTCTTTATAGAAGCACGCTTCAAGATGTGGCTGATCCTATCCGTGACCCCCCTGACAAAAGGCAGAATGGCAGGCCTGCGCTCAACTGTGGGGATCTTAATGTGGGACCTCTGGTTGACCCGCGGTATCCTGAGCTCGTTCGCCTGGAGCGCGCGCCTGGCATGCTGGAGCTCCGCGGCCAGATGCTGGTCATCACATATCCTCTGGGCTCTCTGAAACAAAGATTTGCCTACTGAAGCAAGTTGACTGGGATGGTGATACGATTTGCCATTTAAGTACCTATCAGTATGAGTAGGTTTCCTATACACAGTGCGACCTAGGGTGTTATCAGGATTTCTTTTAACCAATACATCTAAGAAGGGGAGAGAACAGTCTTTTTCCAACTCCATAGTAAATTTTATTTTGCTATGGATGAAATTTAGGTGATCTAAGAAAGTTGAAACACTACTTTTTGCAAGTATAGTAAAAGTGTCATCTACGTATCTTTTAAATATCTTCGGCTGCACAGGAGCCAATGAGAGTGCTCTCTCCTCGAAGTCCTCCATAAAGATGTCAGCGACTACTGGAGACACCGGAGACCCCATGGCCACGCCGTCGACTTGATGGTAGAATTCACCATTCCATAGCAAGTAGCCAGATGTAAGGCAATGTTCCAACAGCTTAGCATATTCCTCTGATATGGTCTGCTCACATAACCTCTTCTTGACAATTTCAATGCAGTCTTGTACCGGTAGACTTGTAAATAGCGACTGAACATCAAAACTGACAGTCAATGTTAGGTCTTTAATCTCACTGATGAAATGGTAAGAATCCTTTGTATGAGTACCACGTAATGCTGAGAGGGCTCCCGCCAGGTGCTGAGCTAATTTATATGTAGGAGCATCTAGCCGAGTTTGTTGCCGGTCCCATATTGGGATACCCTCCTGCAATTTAGGAGGGAATTAAATCTTCTCGTGGATGGGTGGGTTGGAGCCGGCGTAGTTTTTATCGCATATATATATATATCTTTACTTGAAAAATAGTTGTATTGTATAACTAGCCTTATGAACCGATTTTGCATGTACAACCAGCCTTAAAGTTTATAGTCTATGATGGTTCATTATTTTTAGTATGTGGGTATTTTTGCACTTTGTAGTTTTTCCTCAGTCACCCGTTGACCACGAACGCTGTAAAGGGTTCGAAACGTTGGGACGTATTATAAATTCAATATACGCGATATAATCCGTTTTCATAGTTTTATTTCATGAGTAACTATCGCGGTAACCGAAAATAATATTAGGGGATATTACTGCAATGTTCTGCCACCAGAGTGCAGTACTAGCTTTTTTAGTAAACCATAGAGTTACTTATACATACTGTACCTTTAACAGGTTTTTGACAAGTTTTCAGAGATAATAAAATATGACATTGATGCATCGAGCAGGTTTGTTTACAGAGAATCTGCTTAAATTTCGCTATCTGCCTCTTTATCGCTCGAATATGCAAGAGTGACAGAGATGTTAGATAACGAAATTTCGATTTTCTTCTTTCGCGATAGACCCTCAGATTGTGGTAGTGGCGCCACCTACACAGAGTTTCGCGTAATATTCCCTAGTGACGAATAACACAACTTTTGTACATGTTATGGGATGAAAATATGTGCTGACGTGAATGAGTCGCAATTGTCGCAAATAGTATGCGTTCTTATTGTAAAGCCTTATTGGGGCAGGGCTACTGTGGGGCTAAGTTGCTTTTCCTTATCCAATATGTATTCATTTATTCATAGGGAAAGATGGCCATCATTCAGTCTTGCTGTTGCTGGAGGAGCCTGCGCCGCGGCTGCTACGCTTCGGCCTTGTACACTATTGTAAGTACTCACACTTTTTTCTACGACACGACTATAGTACAATTCCCACGGGCGGAGTCGGTGCGCATTTCACATTTCACGGCCGCAAGCCGGTCCGCTCCTCGCGGACGCGACCGGCTCCGGACGAACTCCATCGCTTCTGCCATACATACTTAATGTATAGGCACATTGAAAATGCGCTCCAGCGGTGGGAATCGTACATTCGTACATAAATTTATAAACTAAGAGGCCAATTCTGATTCAACAAGTTTTATTGATGCCATTAGGCATCTCAATCGTACCAATAAGTACGACCGAGATGCCTAATGCATCAAAATCAGACCAAAACTTTCACAAATTATTAAATCAGAATCAACATCCTGCCTCTTAATGCTATGATCTAGTTAATCATGTTCTTATCAACAACACATTATTGATACTCAAAAGACGACAAATAAAATGGGGCATTTGACATTGCAAAGGGACCTTATTGTCGATGGCGCTTACGCCGCACAGCGTCGCGCGGCATTGTATTTATATCGGAGCATCGTTTACAATGGCGTAAGCGCCATCGACAATAAGGTCCCTTTTTATAGAAAATACCACAAATTAAGGTAGTTAGGTGTAATGGGTCAACCTCTTGCCCTTAAAACTTTTGATTTCACGTCTTTTTCAGGTGTTATTAATAGTAAATCTGTTTTCAATCTTAACACTATTATGAAAGTAGGGGTAGAAAATGTATAAGCTTACGCCAGACAGAGGCAGAACGAGGTAGCGGCGTGGTACGAGGATGCGTTACTATGTACCTTAGTAAAAAAAGACATTTTTCTATTGCCATAAAATTTCTACTGTTTGATTATTACTTTCAACATTCCACTGCTACCTCAATTGACTTTGGCGGAAGGTGCTAATATTTATAAAAAAAAACATACATTTTCATACACATTTCAGACTTGTAAGTATTTATTATACAGTTATATCAGGCGACTTACTAATTGCCTCAGTTAAAAGGTAAACTTATAGTTACTTACTATTTTTTATTGAGACAGAGGTTCATATTGGCTGTTTGTTGACAGGTATACTTTTCGATAACTATCGTCACCATGGGCCACTTTATAGAAGTCGAACAACGCTACTTGAGCGGTGAGATGACTAATCCAGAATCAGAAAGTTTTCTAGAGCCGGAGAAAATAACACCAAGTAAGTAATAGACTAAGAGTTACACCCGAAAAATGGTTAACTATTTACTATCTATGTAACATGCAATCAGCATTAACATTTAGGCATATTTGGCCAATTGGGATTATGGTTTCAAAGGAGGTACATGGATATCAGTTTCAATATATATTGAATACCTATTTGCTTTAGCACACACAAGGAAGGCATCACGTTTGATACCTATAATGCCTAGCTGAGCACATAGTGGACAGGTCTAAGGAAATCAATTAAGCGATTAAGATTAATAAGGCCAAGGTTAAATATACATATAAGTAAGTACATATTAATCGGTTCCATTCATATTTACACTTAATTATAAATAAATAATTCAACTCGGGCTACGTTATTTTATGATTTAGGACAAATAGTAAAAATGATATTTTGAAATTTAAGTGTAAGCCTTTTCACGTACCTCCCCCTTAGTACTTTAGTACTAAATTGCAACCCCCGTAGGGTAGGATACCCCTTCAATAAAAAGTATTTTATGTCTATTCATAGAATAAAAACATAAGACATGATTCATCGAAATTCATTCAGGAAGCCATTTTTTGATCAAGAACGAAAATACAAACGTACAAACGTTCTAACAATATCAGCAGTAGGGATGTGGTATGATGCTCGTATTTGTCTACGTGACAGCGTGATAATGATAGTGTCTGTCTGTTTTAATCGCGTGGTGTCAAAAAGTGACACTTGAAGGGTACACGGACACGGAAAGAACATGTCTAGTCACTTTTTTCGGAAAATTAGATTATCATTTCAAAATGTAGAGCTGTTAATGAACTATTGGTTATATCTTTTGCTACCACTGTATAATATATGTAACACAACTTTTTTTTTTGTTAAAAAAGACATGGTTCCAAATTTTAAAACCGCGATTACTCAAAATGTTACTTAAGTGACTAGACATGTTCTTTCCGTGTACACTTCACTTACATCACGTAGTTCAAGCCATCCTTATAACGCCTGCTGGATTAATTTGATAAAAAATTGTTTTTTTTTACTGTCTCATTTTATATCCCCCACAAACGCATTTCGATTACTACTAACCCTGTATACCTAAGTAAAATACATTTACAGTGTAATCAGCACGAAATTAAACCGTTTTGAGAAATGTTTCAGTGGCGTAACTAGGGGGGGCTGGGGCGGGCACGTGCCCCGGGCGCCATCCAAGGGGGGGCGCCAAAATGGGCAAAAGGCAGCAGCAGGGAACCTTTTGTCAGTCGTCAGGGGGCGCAAATTTGGTGACTGCCCCGGGCGCCATATCCTCTAGCTACGCCCCTTTGTTTCATGCCTTATTTCGCTCGGAAACTAAGGCTGCTCCTTGCTTTTACTTGCTTTTAATTTTGTAACCTCGTATCTAGGCTTAACATTATAATAGCATATGAACTTTATGTATCACAACATAGGGTTGATTCAGTGTAAAACATTGTGGGCCGATTAGAAAAAGCGAAATGTAATACTTAAGACGATTTTAACTTGGATAGCTTAATTAATCCCTTAACGGGAGTTAAACTTAAATTCATTCTTTGAAGTCAGATTAAATCTTAAAATTCTTGTTGCCTAACTTTAGTGAAAATCGTTGTTAAATAGAATTTGCAAACTGGCCGCTAACTAAGTCATTACACTTTGGTATTTTATTTGACTTTAAATTGTAGTATTATTTATGTATGTAGTACTTTGGATAGCGTCGCATTTCCATATTGATCCTTGGAAGTTTATATTTGTTCAATAAACACGTTCAACAATCGAATTTTTCTAACATGTTTGTAATATTGGAGTTACAAGCGTAAAACTTTTGCGTAAACACTTAACATATTCTTTGCTTTTTTAACCGACTTCAAGATTTCAAAAGGAGGAGGTTCTCAATTCGGTTGTATGTTTTTTTTTTCATGATTATATTGCATACATTATGGCAGAGCCGCGTGGGATGTGACGTCACGTTTTGTTTATTGTTTATTTAATACAGTGCAAGCTTACAGTACTACACCAATTCACTTACACCCTAGAACAATAGATATATAAATGTCAGGAAAATTACAAAAAAAAACATGCAAACAGATAAAATGTCAACAAAGATATTTACAAATTCAGTCAAATAATTACAATGTTAAGTTTTAGTACAATCGGATTAAGTCTCACCTCGAAATCCTTCCAAAGTTATGAAATTTTGTATGTATGTTAATTAAAGGTCTCTTTTTCATGTCCACACTATTCCGCATTTGGGGACCTCGAGGAATCGCAGTCATCTTGGAAAATGTGTACCATCCTGGAAAAATTTCCGTTTTACTCTAAATATACGTTCTCTATGAAAATATGGTGTTAGCTTACCACATTTCTAATTTTCGTAAGCAGCTCGGGTGGTTACCGATCCGCCAGCGCAGGGATGTGCATGTTCTGTCGTTGCTTTTCAACATACTCTTCAACCCCTGTACCTCATCTCACCTAACCGAGAGATTTAACTATCTGGCTGAAGGAAGTGATCGCCGCTTACGTTCTAGTGCTAATCTTACGCTTGCTATCCCTTCGAATAAGTCTCGAACGTATGCAGATTCATTCACAGTGCGCGCGGTGAAGTTGTGGAACGAGTTGCCCTTGTCGCTCAAACAGTCCCGGTCTGTAGCATCACTCAGTGAATCTGAAAAAGCTTTGGCTTTCCCACGAAATGTGATATGGTTGAGTACTAATATATATATTTTATTTATATATTATATATATATAAATATATATTTATTCAGTACTATATATTTATGTATGCTAGTACATATTTATTTTATTGCATAATGCTATTGATGTATTTTAGTTATTCGTAGACGTTAATATTGTAGTTTTCCTTTTTAAATATTATTGTACGTTCTGTAAGTTTGTCTATCTATCTAATTTGAATTTTCCACTCATTTACTCTAAGGTTAGCTGGAAGAGATCCCTTATAGGGATAAGCTCGCCTTTGTACCTAAATTTATATGAATTTCATGTTAACAATTTTTGTTTTGTACAATAAAGTGATTTACTACTACTACTTACCCGCGTTGGGCCCGCTTACCCTACTGCGTAGTACCTATTATTATTATCCAAGCACAATAAATCGCCATTTAAAACTTTCGCGGTTTAAACACATATTAAATCACATTTAGAAACGGGTCTATCGCGAATTTATTTATAAACCAAAAGTTGTCTCCACTGAACGCCATTATTATCCTCGAGTTGTGCGAGAAGCGATTGAAATCAAGAAGCACCCCAGAAATTTTAATAGGGAAGATGGTTTTAACTTATCGGCAACTTGGGGACCAGTGATCCAGAAGTTAAAGCCGAGGGATCTATCTTCGGATGTGTGCGCGGATGTTGTAAGTGTTGTGTGTCGGACTATTGACAATAATTAACTTTTATGTGTAGTGGGTGGTTTGAAAATGTGATGTCTACCTTGAACTTTAAATGCACTTTTCGTGGGGTAGCCACACAAATCTCTGTTTTGACATTTTGCTGGGACGTCAGTTAGCCGCGACCACGACCAGTGAAACCTGTGTCGAAACGTCGGTAAATAAAGGTACAAAAATAAATTCGCGATAGACCCGTTTCTAAATGTGATTTAATATAAATAAAACGGCAGTTTAAATATAGGAGAACTAAGGCCGATCACTAAGTTTAGTGGTATTTATTATCACAGTATATCTCATATACTACTGTACTTACGCAACTGCACAAAAAAACTCATTATTACCACCTACCGCATTTTACCTATGACCTGAAATATCTTAATGCCAGTTTGAGCTCTTTCCAACTGACGTCCAGTTTTTTTTGGGTACGGTTTTCTGCTGGATCCCGTTTTAGTAGTATACGTACTACTATAGTGAGGTTGACACGAGCATTCTTTTTGCGGAATACTGCACGCATACTACAGAAAACTGCAGAAAACCGTACCCGCAAAAAGCTGGACGTCAGTGGGAACATAGAGTAACTTATACTAGAGCGGTACTGTCATAGTAAATTTTGTAACCCCAGTAAATTCACTGCCATCTGTGGACACACTTTAAAACTAAAAATGAAGATTTATAAAAATACGATAGAATGTATTTAAATATAGATAAATGATTTTTTTTATTTGCATTAATTATTTTTATGATTTTGACCCATGTTCTTTCACTGATATGCGTTAAAATTGTTAAATAACAAACGAAACCGTCAACGCCATCTATACGACTGTAGGCCAAAACTAGTAGCGCCCTCTGAACGAGAATCAAATTTTCTTGATTTTCGAGGCACGTTTTTTCCTTAGACTGTATCCATCTATTACGGAGTTATATCTATCTTTGGTGGGAAGGAGCTCTTTCTTAGAACTTATACGACTAGCAGCTGTCAAACTAATAAGTTAACCTTTTTTGCTTATAAGGATTAGCGACAATTAAATATAGTAAAAGTATAATAATTATTTAATCAAGAAATGTAGGTAATAAGTTATTGTATAAGAGTGGCGTAGTTGGCGTGGTTTATTGTGTAATCTGTGTCAACACGATGAATAATGCGGAGAATTCCCCGTTCTCTGTCTGCAAAGCAAATGCCTGCAGGATAAAAAGGATTGCGGTCTCTGCAAAAAAATATTTAGGTCATTTTTTATATATATTATTTTGTTTTGAGATTTTTGTGAAATACATTATCAAGTCGTTGTATAAAATAAATGAATTCCTTAGTGCTGAAGTGAGACGACTGCTAGTCGAATCTTCAATTTTGTCACGATTTAATTATTGCGACAGAGTCTACGGCCCGTGTATATCCCAGAAAACTAGTCAGGGTATACAAAAAGTTCAAAATTCTTGCGCAAGATTTAGTGAGCGGCTTGGGCGTCGCGATCGTATAACTCCAGCGCTCAATCAATTAAATTCACTGAAAATGTCCGCGCGGCGGCGGGTCCACCTCGCGTGCGCAACGTTCCGCGTATTATTAGCACAGCAATCGTCGCGTGCGCTGGCTGACAAGCTGCGGCGCGCAGCCGTGGCCGACTCCGCACGCCCGCACTGACCCCTCCATGCGCTGCTGCTGGTACCGCCCGAGTATCGTGCGGCCGCCTTCAGGGGGTCATTTCGCTACGCTGCCACCAAGATTTGAAACGATATCCCCCCCCAAGTGCGTGAAGTATCCAACAGTTCAAACCCAGGCTTAAAAAGTTGTACTTGAATCATCAAAAGGAGTTCGAGAATACACACGTGACCACCCCCGTGAGGGATGCGTTCATAAAGTTAACTTTTTAGGTAAATACTAACTACACGAAACATAAATATGTTATTCTGTTCTTATATTAAGTACCCCGTAGAAAAAATATTGTTCTAATATATTCTAATATAATCTTAATACCTTTCCAATTAGCTGACCAAGGGCGGGTTTAAATCCAGTAAGCTCTACCCGCACCTTTTTCAATACTTACACCAATAAATTGTTGCACAATGTATATATAGGTAGGTAGATAAATACTTACCTAATACTTGCTCTTTATACTTAAGATGGACTAATTACTACATATCCCTTACAACTAAGAACAGCTGTAAAACGGAATGAAATAAATTCATTTGTATTTGTATTAGTTTCAACCAACAGTTCACTCAGAAACTGAAATGTCCTCGATATAATCAGTATAATCAGCAGTATTCGGATTTTAAAAATCGCTCGCACCTATCGGTGCGCGAAATGCACAGCGCGAGACGCTGTTATAAATCATATCGCACTTATATTGGCGCGCAGTACAAGCACTACGAATTGTGTCAAATTCGTACCACAACACTATCAAAAATTGAATTTCGCTTCAGAAAAATTCCAAAACATGCCAAATACGACATTTCAAATCTGATACGGGTGCCAAGCTGTATCGCTCGATGTAACGTTTTAGGATGCATTTAGTTTCTCGTTTATAGTCTTAAAGTATTAATTAACGGTCTACGAAATGCAATACTCAGGTACATTTAATAATAGGGTCGATTTATATTGTTGCCAATTTTTTTTGTGAGATTTTCATAATATGTGGAAAGTTTAAAATTCTGGGCGGTAAATCCCTATTCGGGACAAAAAAAAATGTTATTCTTACGTGGTTTTAACTTATCTTAGAGGAAGATTTTTTAGGACAGTATAAATTTCACAGAATAGGCTGGATAGGGAATTTTATCTATTCACAAAATTGTATCGTAACTGTCAAAAAAAAGAACAAAATAAAAATCGGGCTAATAAGCACGCATAAGGAAATAGAAGCTAGAGTAAATTAAATTTAGGGACGCACAATTTTTTGCTTAGATTTTCATAATTTTTAAAAAAGCTATCCCAACTATTTAGTACACATTTTTACCGCGAATTCCGTTAAATATATTCCAAATTGTCGACTAAAAATATTTCACTAACCTATAGTTTTGCCGAAATGTGTTAGCGAAAATGTTATTGAATTAGTAATACTGCTCAGAATTTTGTTCTCAGTGTACCGATATGATGTTCCAATACGTCTATAAGTAAATATTTATGGACTTTTTCGAGTTTCCGCCGCCTTAGAAATTTGTATATTTTTGCGAGTGACACGTACTGCTATTTAAATCAATAGGTACTCGTATATTTGGCGCATGTGCGACAAAAATTTTCAATCTATTAATTGTTCGACAAATTTTCTCTCGATTAATTTTAGGAACAAATATGATCTTGGTTGTTTTATAGGTTTTATGGAGTGCCGATTTCGAAAATGATGACTATTTTAGAATCCAAGATGGTGGCCATGCAGTTTGTCATAAAAGTCGTCATGGATGTCTTTTTATAGGTTTTCGGAACTGCAGATTTCGAAAATGATGACTGTTTTGGAATCCAAGATGGTGGCTACGCATTTTGTCATAAAAGTATTCATGTATGTCGATTTATAGGCTTTATGGAATGCCGATTTCGAAAATGATGACTATTTTGGAATCCAAGATGGTGGCCATGCACTTTGTCAGAAAAGTCGTCAAGGATGACGTTTTATAGGTTTTTAGGAGTGCCGGTTTCGAAAATGATTACTGTTTTGGAATCTAAGGTGGCGGCCATGGACTTTGTCATAAAAGTCGTCATGGAAAACGTTTTATAGGTTTTATGCAGTGCTGATTTCGAAAATGATGACTATTTTCGGCACTGTATAAAACGTATAAAATGCTTTCCATGACGACTTTTACGACTGTGGCTGTCATCTGCACAAAAGACCTTTATTTTTTTACGTACAAAAATTACCCCCTGTCAACTTTCAATCGAGATTTAATCGAAAATTTTGTCGATTAATATTCAGGTTGTCAATTTCAATCGTATGTTAAGTCGACTAAATTATTTGCGGTTAAAATTTGACAATTAACTTTTTTAATCGATCTCTGCTCCCGAGACATGAGTGCCTCAAGAGCGTTCTTGGCCCGGAAATGCAATGCCCTATTGAAATAATGGCCCGTCTCGTAGGATTGAGACACGCATACAATATGCATGGAGCGAAACGTGCCCCACTACGTGCCCTAACCGCTCTCACGATCGAATCATCTCTTTCCCTTCTAAACCTCGCATCTCAACTTACATTTTGTTCAAATATCAACTTTGCGTGACAGTAAGAAGGTTGTTTCCTGTAAAATTGGTAGCTTAAGATACGTGAGTTCAGTCGATATATTTTAGTAACACGATATGCGCCCCTGGCGTTCCGAGATTGTCACGATGTTCGAGTTTCTTTTGTTATCTGCCTCGTTCTTGAAATGGAATTTAATAAAGAGTGAATGGTAGTAAATTGATTCGAACCGAGCAAAAAGGCGATATTATTTGTTTCACTTATTCTAAAAATTATTACTGTTTTGTCTTATCTATCAATGAAACGAGTCGAGCAAAACAAAGAGGCACGGCGTACCATCCTTTTCTCGAAGCCACTCAGGCCATTTTCAACGTTCTGTAATTTTGTGATAGCAATTTTTATTTCATTTACTGTTAAGCTATTCTAATACTACGTCGCAGCATGTAGCATATTAGTTTTCCCGGTATGCTGCGTATAGAGCATATATATATGCTGCACACTCCATATCCGCTCCATAAGTGTCAATGAAATGATCATCAAATAATGTAACTAAATGAGACTGATGGCTATGATGGGCGAAAGCAACAGAGGGATGTGGAAAATAAACAGGGAATAGCTAATGTTAAAATGCATATAAAAATATATCTATTCTATTTGTCTAAAAGTCTGTAGTTAAACCAAAGTAGAAGCAGCTTCACAGTAAAAGCTAACATTGTGATTTTTTTCGCTGTGAACAAATTAATGAAAGCAGTAGCATATAATTTTATAAAATGTCTTCACATCATGTAACACGACATTAAAAAAATCATATAGGTATTCGTAGTTTTCTAAAACTCAAATTTTCTAGCTCCAGTTTACTTCTTCGCGACATGTCTCTAAACGTAGCCTTTAATAAAAACATGTGTTATCACAAAAAAACTCGAGAAACTTCCAACCGACACGTCGCGCAGTGAAACGGCCCCGGGAAAACATTTCTAATTCAATGCGGTAAAAATGTATCTTCACATTTCATGAAAGTCTCCGAGGGTTGCCACTCCCCGCCCTAAGGCAATATTTAAATCGTTTGTCAGCTTTGAGATTCGTATGCAGATAAGACGTTTTGACTAGGCGCTGCTTCTGAATTTGATTACCTACGTTTCTCAGTAAATTGCATAACATAACGTAGGTACTTAAGTAACGTTGAGATTTATATAGGTAGGTTAAATATGTTCTTGTCTGTGTAATTGTTAACTTCTGCAATAATACCGATATCAACAGTTTTGAGACGCTACCAGTCTAGTAATTTTATTAAAAGTAACAGGGTAAAACACTGCTATGTTTGCACCATGTTTGAACGAACAATCTAAGAAGATAAAACGAAGTACTGGCTGTTACTGTATTGTTGTTTAGATTTAATGTATACCTATTTTCAGAAAACTTTTTTTAATATTACAGAAACAAGAGTAAGTATACTTAAAAATGACACCTACGTTTCCGTTTCCTGAGATTATTAATGAGTCATCGAACTTCATTATTTCCATTTTTCCTGTAGTAAATTATTTCCACAAAGTCGAAAAAAGACATTGAAAATGCAAAATGTAATTAATTTAACTCCATCAAATTTAAATTCATAACGTTCCCTGTCGTTTAAGTAAATTACATAATAAGATTAAGTGTCAACCCTAACCTTGGTGTCGTTTGTATTTGTGAAACGAGCCGCATCCGCGCCCAAGTGACCTGGAAAGGCATCGTGAGCGAATCAGGATAGCGGCACTGTATCGGACCTAACCTAATTAATGAAGGTTGGGTTTTCTGTATGAGGTCTATGATTTCTTTGAAACGCCTTAGATTAAGGTGATCTGATACTGATGATCCTGACGAATAGCAAAAGATAGCGTGATTTCATAATAATATTAATGACATAACATAAAACCGAATTGAGAACCTTCTCCTTTTGAAGCCGGTTAAAAAAGTAAACTTTATGGGTATGGCTGATTTTGAGTGTTAACACTATTTGCAACACACTATGTAAGGGTTATCTCCTGGTAGATGGGACAAAGTAATAACAAAAAACATTTGACCCACCCAATTACTTCCCGAGTTTCAAGAAGCCCCACTACATTTTACTCAGGTAATCGGGGACATTGCCGGTGAACCACTTTTTTTTTCACCTTGATCCTTACGAGCGAGTTAAACTCCGCCTCCCAAAGAGATAACCAGTTACGATGCACTAAGGATTCTTTATCTTAATAATGGAAAGGGCCTTTATTGTGAATGTGTTAAATGTAATGACTGTGTTTGATAAACGAAATATTTATGGAAAGGATAAAATAAAAACAGGTAACGAGACAAACAATATACAGGACAGTTTATTACTTGTTGTTGTTTAGGTTAAGCTTCACCTTCCCATTAAGATAACCAATTAATTGGTTAATCAAAGGAATCGAATTTTCGATTCCTTATCTTAATTTGCAAATGCCGTCCGTCACAGACACCATAATAAATAATATTTACTATAATAAACTTTACCTGAGCTAACCTTTTTTTCAACAACCACATTTTTAAGTGCCATGCTAATTGGTCATCACATTTAATACTTTTATGATATCGCCTGACCGTCTTCCAGGCGTTTAATTAAACGGTTTTTGCCCTTAAGGTGGTTCACCGGGAATGTCCGCGATTGTACAGTCAAGGATAATTATACTATTACCTTATTCTGTGGTCAAGGTAATAATTGTCATAAGATGCGCCAAAAATAAGGGTACACGACCTTATTGCCCGTATACCGTATATTAAGGTAGCGTGTACATATTTTTGGTACTTTGTCCGTGTCGATATTTAATATTTGGACTGTACCTAGTAAGTACCTACCCAATCTGAACTTAAGTATTGGTTGTTGCAGTAACGGTGTCACTGAACATAACTCTCCTGGCTACCAGCACGCTTGGCCTCATTTCTTGCTGCCTGCTGATTCTCGGTATTTATAAAGTAAGTGAATAAATATTATAGCTAGTAAATAGAATATAAAATCATATTAGGAAAATAAAATTGATTGTACACTTCCTACAACATGGAATATAAACTTTTCTGAGCAGTGTTAATAAGCCTTGCAACTTTGTATATTGTATATAATTATACTCAGGAAATTGGGACGATGACGTCGATGGCCAGGGTTATAGTGTAACGCAAAATCCGTTGTCTAGCAAAGTAGCTACATAATTATGTCTATCTCTATATTTTGTTCTTGCAATAATCGACTGACAAAGATTTAGACACATTTCGAAAAACGGATTTCTCGGTAGAAACCCGCCGTCTCAGAATAATAAAGTAACTTATGGTCAATATTTGACACACCATGAGAAAAGCAATTGGGGATTTCTGCATAATGCTGTCACAAAGGAAATGCCCCTGTAAAGTTTGTTGAGTCCACAGACATTTCGTCTACCATGCGGTCACGGTTATAAGGTGAACGAAACTTTCGTAGAATGAGCCACCCGAAAATGGCTGAGACGATTCAAACTCAGCCTTGGGCATAGGAGGTCATGGTTGTCCTTTTCTTAGTATATGACATCTATATCAATTTATTGACAATAACCCTTTTAGCGTCCATGACACAGCAACACAAACGCATAACACAATTAGTTGGTAACCTTCCTCCTGGTCACCTCGTCAACACTTTCCCGGCTTTTCAACTACTTTAAATAACTGAAAATGAGCGTAGGCTAAACTAGTAGTAGTATTTTATCAACTCAAATGGAAATATACTTTGCTGTTTCATGAGTACCTACATATGCTAAATACATTCTTTACCATGAGAGAAGAACCTGAAAACCAGTTTGAAAATCGCATGCCTGAAAACTGTTTGCCTTGCTTTATTTTACGTTTATACAAAGCTCACACACTTCCCCGCGTATTCTATCTATCTAACTGAATTGAATATCAAATACGCGTCCCTTCACTTTGGATATATGTATACCGTAATTTATCACACCCCTAATCCTCATGTTTAATTCTAACGTAGTAACCTCATTCTCTTTTTACCGTTATAAAGGGATACTTTATATGTATTTTGAACTCTTTAAATATAATAAATAAATAAATATTGGGGAGATCTTACTCAGATCGACCTAGCCCCGAACTAAGCATAGCTTATACTATGGGTACTAGGCGACGATATAAACATACTTATATAGATTAATACATACTTATATACATAGAAAACAACCATGACAGAAACAAATATGTGTTCATCACACAAATAAATGCCCTTACTGGGATTCCAACCCAGGACCATCGGTTTCGCAGGCAGGGACACTACCCACTAGGCCAGACCGGTTATCAAAGTTACACCATTATTTCGATGAACATGTATATTTAAGGGACCATAAATATTATACGAACAAAAAAGGTCACAATATTATTCTTGTCATTCTCAGTACCCGTCGATAAATATTGCACATCGGTCAACGGAAAAGAGTCAATTGGCTGTTTACGACAATTTCCGAACACTGGTGACCGTCCATCAATCATCGTATTGTGTAATTGCTAGTTTACTAGATTTTGTTATAAAATTAACCACGTGTCGTCATCCATATTCGTAATCTATTATTATTACAATCAGAATACTCCTCTCGCACTTTTTTCACTGTGTGGGTGCTGCGAATGCTACGCCGTAGCCCGTAGCAATCACATTTCGATATGTAGCGAGTGTAGCGACATCCTACGCAGCGGTTATTGTTGTTGGTGAAAGGCGCGTTACCCTTTTTTTAAAGTGAGCAACTTATTGTTATCTTGTTTAATTTTGTCCGCGTAACGTTTAGCGCCCCACAGTGGTGTAACTTTTTCGAATTTATAACTTACTACATATACTTATACTGTTACAAATTAAACATCTTTCCAGCTGTGATTTTGCCTGTGATAATATTAACTTACAATCTCTTGGGCTGGGTTAGGTAATGTGTATAATTGGGGTTAAAACCCTTTGCACGTTAACTTATTTCTCTAATGGCTTTAAGGAAAAGGTAATTTCCTGGGAAAGGTCAGTCCAATGGATCAAAAAGGTATGTTAATTGCCGAAGTTGTTAAACTAATGTGGTATTAAGTAAATAATTCCAAAATCATCCATTCAAAATACCCAGTCCCTTTGCAACTACCGTAAGTGACACAGGAAAATCAGCTTAAACTAATATTACAGTTAATTTCGCGAGACTACGAATAGGGGATATTACTGTAATGTTCTGCCACCAGAGTGTAGGACTGGCCTTTTTAGTAAACCATAGAGTAAACAAGTTTGAGAACAAATCAAATTATTTTATTAAATATTTTGATTTGTTTTTTTTTTAAAGTAGTCACACTACTATATATAAATTAAAAACTGTACTCCGCGTGTGGCGGGGTGGCCTAGGGGTTCATGGCGTTAGCTGCGATAGCTAAAGACGCCGGTTCGAATCCGGCCTTCACCACTGGAGGGCTTCGTCACTTTTTCTTTAATATATGACATCTATTACAGTTTTTAAACCATAGAGTAACTTATACATACTGTACCTTTAACTGATTTTAACAAGATTTCATAGATAATAAATTATGACAGTGATCCATCAAGGCGGTTTGTTTACAGAGGACCTACCGGGAAACGCGAATCCGAAATTTCGCTATCTGTCTCTTTATCACTCGAAAATGCAAGAGTGACAGAGATGTTAGATAACGAAATTTCTATTTTCTTGTTTTGTGATAGACCCTCAGATTGTGGTAGTGGCGCCCCCTGCGCAGAGTTTCGCGTAATATTCCCTATTTGTTAGAAGTGTTTCGTCAGTAAAGTGCGGGTGCCAGGCTTTCATATATATAATATCATCATTTGTGACTTTTGTATTGCTTTAAGACAATGGATCCCATACAGACATTTGATCCTCAAAACAAACCTGATCGAGTGATACCATTAATAAAAAGTAATGTTTCACGCTATTTTAATATGTTGTTTAGAAAGAATTAAAAATAGTCAAAGGTTTGATTTTTTTTATATACTGGAGGGTCTGGAGGTGTATTTGCTGATTATTGATGTTATCATTTATTTAAGTTTAGAAATTCCGTAGCCTTAAAGGTTAATTAACGCTCGACTAACTACAAAAATCCCGTCTTGGGCTCCCCGAGCTCTTGAGCACTTGAAACTCGTAGTTAAATAATTTCCCCTGAAAAAGCTAAAGGGGATACAGCCAATTACGGTGGATTAATTTTATACCTTTATTTGGTGTTTACCCGTTAATTTTCAAGTCGACCTGCCCATTGGGGCCCTTCAGCAGACCTTAACGTCTTTTGTCGTAGACATATATTTAAATAGATCTTAAAACGTACCTTGAGTGATATACGTGAAATATTACTTAGTTTATTCTGTCCCGGTTGACCCGATTGTACTCTAATTGAGCTTGCAGGGATTCGGCTTTTTGGCATTCTAATCAGACGATTTGGCAGACACAGGTTTTTCGAAGGCGATTGCCGCCTAATTTTCTAACCAAGCGTTGAGTGGTCAGTCCACCCGAGTCAGTTGAGGAACGGACAGACGAGATACGCTTAGTTCTAGAGTACTGCTAAAAAATCTTGGTTCATTGGCACGGATCCCTTTATAATCATTTGACTTCTGAAACAGACTCAACCACAAATATATACGAAAAGCCCTGCCTGATGAAGATTTGCGTGGTCTACTTAAGTATAGGTACGTCTGTAACTTGCGAACTGTTGACTTGCCTCTTGGCCCGCCTTTGGGCCATTTGGCCGATCTCACCGTTAATTAAACTTACATAACTTAAACAAGGGTGTTCCGTCCTTTAAGTTGCTGCGAAGTCGAAAATAAGTTCTTGCGGCGAGAAAACAGGAGCGGAACACGAACTTTACAAGTTGATTTCAATTTCATAACAAAAAATGTTAACAATACACGCCTTAAAAATAAAATAAGTGTACAATGAACATAAAAGCCAATATTTAAATATGTATATACAAATATATCTACAGTTTACAGTTATACTTTTATCTGTGACAGTCTAATTGTTCTTCATATAGAGACATATCTCTTTTATCAAGCTTTTTATTTAATATTTTTTAGTTTCACACAAATTTCCTCCAAAAATGTTATGCACAATCGGGGACATTACCGGTGAACCACTTCAGATTTTTTTTTACCTCGATCCTTACGAGCGAGCTAAACTCCGCCTCCCAAGATAACCAATTACGATGCATTTAGGATTCTTTATGTTAATAATGAGAAGGGTAAAAACAGGTAATGAGACAAACAATAGGTAGCAAGGACAGTTTATTAGTTGTTGTTGTTTAGGCCAAGCTTCGACTACCCAAAGATAACCAATTAGGATGCATTTTGGATTCCTTATCTTAGTTTGCAAATGCCGGCCGTCACAAAGGCAATGAATGCCAATACACTTTACCTACGCTAACCTTTTTTTTTCAACACCCACATTTTTAGGGGCCATGCAAGACGTTTAAACGATTTTTGCCCTTAAGGTGGTTCATCGGGAATATCCCCGATTGTACAATACGAAACGCATCTTACTACTTAAGGTCAAAGGAATTTGAAGCCTATATAAGTAAATACTTATCTGCACTAAATAAAATGTAGTTCTGCATATCTACATATATGAATACCTGTATTTGGTCACAGTGTAAAGAAATTTTATACAATGTAAGCCGTTATTGTATGGCTCTTACTGTAATTTGACAATTGATTGCAGGACCTCAAATTCATGCTGCTACCCTGGGTCGTGGCCATGGTTCTTGAAACCATGGTGGAGATGGTCAATCTCATTTATCTCTTCTATTTACAAACGGTAAGTATTTACCATTGATAATAATAAATAATAGGCCACTTCAACATATCTGAATTAACTAACTTGTTTTGCAACATTCATGAAATCAGTGTTACGAAAATATACCTACGTTATAATCAAGTTCCGACATCTTTTTGCGCTTACAATTATTTTAAATCAGCACAAATCGTGGCGTTTTAATGCCTAAAGGGTGCTTATCGTATTAGATTCTGTTGTTATGCTACTTTATACATATAAGTAGGCTATCTAATATAAAAAAAATCGTAACACTAAAATTATAATTTGATTTTTAAGGTAATGTTACTAGATAGAAATAGTACATTTAATATCTACGGTTGGCTAAGACGAATTATTTGTACGTATTTTGTCTTTTGTATTTGTCATGATAGCGCGGGAGGTGCAATCGAGATGAGATCCATAGCGACTTTATGGAGATCCTCAAGCCCCTGTACATTGCGGAGATTCGGTAATAGATGTTTAGTGGGATAGGTGTAGGTGTTTGTTCAACGTTCGGCCATACTCGAATATGAGGTCGTTTTGAATGACTTACGATTATGAGAATAACATTATGTGAAATAAATGAGCTATTTTATTTAATTTTTCATTTTTTCAGGATTGGTCTTTTAGCAAAAGTTAATTACAATGATCTACATTATTTACCATAGTACAGTTAGTATACCCTGAAGAAAACCCTGTATAAAGGATAACTGACACTACTACACTGGCAGAGATAATATTAAGAATAACGCGATAAAATAGCCTTCTGTAACTTTATACCCGCCATCTAAAAGGTTTACAATGAATGTGTACCCATAATAGGTAGGTAGCTAACCAAAAAATGTATTTAAACAAACTTTTAAGCAAAGCGCGCGGTTGTTTTTTGCGAAAGCGTCGGACGCATGCCATCAACGAAATGTAGGAAAGATGACAATGCCCTTTTACCGCTGCGTTTACCGCGTAAAACAATATATGGTCATTAAATTATCTCGTATAAAATGGTGTGCGGCAAACGCACCGCCATTAACGCGCCGTTTATCGCGCGTACAACCGCGCGCTTAAATTTTAAGCCCGCGGTTTTTGATTTTATTTATTTACTAATCGATTTAGTATGAAGTTTTATAGGGCAGATTTTTTAATACCCTGTATAAATGTATATTATGTCGATAAACTATCTTAATATGAGGTTGTTTGAAACCAAAAAATCTGAGATAAGTAAATAAGAATAAATAAATAAACGTTTATTCACAGATCTTGCTAACAACCAATTACATAATATATTCTTCTGACAAACCACATAGTGGTTTGTTGGCAGATGAGGCTCCTATAAGTTTATGTAAGCTAGGTAGTTGATATGTAACTTAAATTCACCTACTTAACCCTTTACCGCATGCGCAGCCTTATATGGCTGTTATAATTTTCAACTCTATTGATAGCTAATATTGTCTTCGGTTACCGCGATAGTTACTCATGAAATAAAACTATGAAAACGGATTATATATAAGTTTTTTTTTTTATCGCGTATAAATATATATCTTTACTTGAAAATAATTGTAGTGTATAACTAGCCTTATGAACCGTTTTTGCATGTAAAACCAGCCTTAAAGTTTGTAGTCTATGATTGTTCATTTTTTTAGTATGTGGGTATTTTTGCACTTTGTAATTTTTCCTCAGTCACCCGTTGACCACGAACGCTGTAAAGGGTTCGAAACGTCGGGATGTATTATAAATTCAATATACATTCAATATATAAAAATAAAATTTAATAGCTATCAATAGAAATAAAACTATGAAAACGGATTATATCGCGTATATTTATAATACATCCCATTATAAATATACGCGATATAATCCGTTTTCATAGTTTTATTTCTATTGATAGCTATTAAATTTTATTTTTATAAAATAGCGCATATTTAATTCTTATTTAATATTGATGGCGAGACTTGCCGAAAGATGTTTATTTGAGACGATCTAGCATAGTTAATAAGTAGGCATTTCATTGGACACAAGCTTAAATATTCATTTCGCTCATGCAACAAACAAAAATATTTTTACAATTTTTTACTGAATGAAAAGTTTCTATTCAAGCAGGTTCAAAGTTGGCTTAAAAGAACTCTACCTAAATGTCAGTCAAATAGAAACACATACAGTGCGAATTAAAATAGTAGAAATTAAATAAAACTAAAAAAATTCCATACTTTGTCATCGGTTTCTTTCAATCAATATCTTTGCATACAATTTGCCGACGACGCTGAGTAAGCTAAACCGGCGAGCGTGTATGAGGAATGTTATGAAAGTGAAGGAAGCGAAAGATCAGGATCGTAGCAAGTGGAAATCCGTGGTCTCTGCCTACCCCTCCGGGAAATTGGCGTGATTATATATATGTATGCATGTATGTATGTGTAAAAAAATTCCACATTAAGTTGTTGCCATGTTGTTATTACATGTATGTTAAAAATGTGACAGTTACGTAGCAAGTGGAGGACTCAATAATTTTCTACAATTTCTTGTCTGACTATAAGTAAATAAAAATTATAACAAGATCTGGCACTTTTGTTCTTCGTAAAAAATATAGTAGTTTATGTGTGCTAGATAATGAAAGGCATAATGAGTGTGGGTTTACATATGAAACGAATGAAAAGTTTCGTAAAAGGATCACACGAGTGATTTAATGCCTAATTACCTATATGTACCGTTACTTGCACTATTTTATCTACACACATAGGCTCTCTATGATGTGTTCAGGAACTGCATGTTACGACCAGCATTGGAGCATCGTTTCTTTGTCACGGAAATCGCGGATATGGTAGCGTCTCTGAAATATCTTGATCGTTCATTTTACACGAAGTTTTGCTATTGTTAGTTTATAAACAACTAAACAAACTAATATTATACATACTATAGTTGGTCAAGGGACTGTCTCGTTTCAAACATAGACAGAGAGAATCATACTATCTTTATCTTACACTAGTACTAGCACCCAAAAGAAAAGGATGAGTAGTTTTTTTTTGTTCCCATTTACTGACAAGATTTGCTTGACCAACTATAATTACAAGATAACAGAACGTCACTAGACGGAAAATAGATAAATCAATACCATGCATTTACACGCATATCACGCAGCCGTTGTTTTTTATATATATTCAGAGACAAACTAGAGTCGGCCCCAACTGCCATATGCGAGGTTTGTCAAAATTGCAATTGACACTTCAATTCGAATAAGGTCATCTCGACTGATATTAATATTACAATTACATTGCTATGTTTTTCAGTCATATTCGAAATTAGAGTGTAATTGTAAAATCGATTTTGTCATAATAATGATCAATAATAACATTCTCAGTCACACAGATAAAAAAAAATGCTGTAACAAAACAATTTTTATGCTAGTTGCAATTTGCGGTTTTTGAACTCATCATAGTGGGTTTCTGATTAATTTGTATGTAGTATACAATTAAGAAACACATGTGACATATTTTTTACATAGAGGTTCAGAGTAGCAAGGTTTTAACCTATTATATTTAGTTCCAAACGTCTATTCATTTGTTTATTTGTTAGGTATAAAATTGGTGCTTCAAAGGTACTTCAAACACGCTAATTTTAAAGTGCAGTCTTATGTATTCTAGGAAATGTTGGGCTGAGCTAGCAATTACCCGATCGATGTTATATTTTATTTCGAGCACTACGCAAGAGGATCATAACTCATGTTAACTGACAAGTGGACGTTGAGTCTACACTACATACTTGTTGACTTTAATAAGCGTCTGTTAAAGGTACCTTGGTCAGAACTGTTAACACCTAGTAGGGATCGGATTGTGTGGACCGTCATATATTAGCGAGATAATTATGAAGTCAAGCTTAAGACTTAAATTCGTTGGACATTAATTTCTGTTTTCTTGGAACATATTTCTGAAGTAAAACTTCTTTAGGCCGACTAGAGGGTAACTCAGATTTTTTTCTGACGGAAGTAACACTCAGTAGTGACACACGCACAATAGGACGCACGTCAAAGTGCCACATAGAGATAAACGTCAAATAAATTGTACTTCAATCGCGCGTAAAGATTACACGCACACACTTTTTTTTTGCTTTAAAATAAAATTATGTTCCTTGATTTTATCATATTCTCAATAAAGAGATTGTATGTCATTAATTTTATAACCTATAAACGGCATTCAGGTAGCAACTGAAGCTGCAATAGCTGCATTACTGTTACGACTTTACTGATGTCATTTGCCTAGATAAAATTAGTGACCGATTGAACTTCATAATCGCGACAGTAATAATGCGGCGGCGAACGTCAATCATTTTTTCGACGACCGGTCTGGCCTAGTGGGTAGTGACCCTGCCTGCGAAGCCGATGGTCCTGGGTTCGAATCCCGGTAAGGGCATTTATTTGTGTGACGAGGAGCACAGATATTTGTTCCTGAGTCATGGACGTTTCTATGTATGTATAAGTATTTGTATAAGTATTATATATATCGTTGTCTGAGTACCCACAACACAAGCCTTCTTGAGCTTACCGTGGGACTTAGTCAATTTGTGTAAGAATGTCCTATAATATTTTTTTTTATCAAGAAAATTGTCGCATACAGCCACAAAACAAAGAACTAGCGATGGCATTGATGCCACAGCAGTAATGTCGCGACAGTCATGCAGCAGCAGGTAGTTGACATCCGAATTTCACTTTTAATGTCAAAAGTATAGCCAATGTTCGAATCAGATATATAATATAACAGTTATTTATGTTCAAAAGGCATTCAAGACGACCGATGTCAGTCGGGATTTTTTGTGATAAACCTGCTTAAAAGGAATACCTAATTTAGGACTGAACTGAACAAGTAGCGTTTTGAGAGCGAGTCCATTGACTGTCAAACATTATCTATTATGTCTCATCCATAAAATATCCGTGTAACGGTAACTTACATCGTTTAGAAACTAGACTGTTGAAGTCAACTGATTAGATTGTATATACAGTCAGAAAAAAAGGGAATACCTATATAATCGAAATTCGGGCATGGCCTCGAAAATAAAGGTTCCAGGAAACATTTTGAAATATGAAGGAAATTAATACGGTGAGATTTATCTTAAAAAAATAAGTTTTTATATAGGCTTTTCGTAACTATAACTACTTATATACAGCGTAAACGAAAAGTACAATCGGTTTTTTCTGTTTCAGCTAAACTTCAACCCGGTCACTTCGTTCCTGTTTACGTTGGATTTCTTTCTCATCATTCTTAATGTAAGTTATATTAAGTATCTATGCGTCGGCTTGCCTAGTGACAATATTGTTATCCCCGCCTCTGCTGCATACAGGTTGCTTCGTGGTTGCTTGCGTATACGTAGACTACTTTATTGTATACTGTAGGTAGGTTTTTAAAATCTGATCTTGATTTGTTAGGTATTGATTTGAAATTACTCTGTGTAACTTGCTCGCACATATTATATAGATTGTCTCTTCTGTTGCTGAAAATCAAAGATAAAGGAACCTAATCTCCGGTTGACACTTAAATCATTAAGTACAGCTTACAACGTTGTTTTGTTTTCTACCAAAGTTATAGGCATTTGTTTTACCAATATTCGTAATATGATCGAATAGAAAAGAGTTAGAACATAGTCCCATAAACACAGGTTATTTGTAGTAAGAGAAACTATGATAATGATATGATATTTATTTATTTCATAATATTACATGGCAATTTATAAGAATTAATTTTATAATCGTCAAGAGTACATTATAAAAAAATATGTTCAAAAATTAAAACCCCACTACTGAAAGTACTGAAAAATTGCGCTCTTAAAAGTACCTATGATACAAGAAAAAAACCTCTCGAAATCGCATGTAGAAAATATTTTATATTTATTATCTTTTAAATTGGAGACATTCAGAAGATAGCCGTGGTCGTATGGCACTTTACTTTAAAGCTTATGATAGTTTAGTTACTTACTGTATTGTGGTGTTAAATGGGTAAGTGGCATACGAACACGGCTAACCTCTTAATATCTCTAATTTAAAAGATAATAAATGTAAAATATTTTCTGCATGCGATTTCGAGATGATTTTTTTTCTTGTTTAATTCTTTTAAGAGCGCAATTTTTCAGTAGTCGGGTTTTAGTTTCCGAACTTATTTTTTATTTAATTCATTTGGGGTTATACTTTCGTGATTTACTATTTGAAGTCAAATTACATTATTCTCGTGTGAGAGCGTCTTGAGCGCAAGATCGCAGGAAGTTAGTATATGGACAGGTGGGTACCCGGCGTTAGAGCGTGCCCCGTACGTCCGGCTACGCCCGCCCGACTCTTAGTACAAATGTAGTGCATGATTATTTCCCTTCGTATTTTTACGGAAACGTACTGTTATATATTACACTCATAATATATATTCAGCTTATTCGTTGAAACTAAAATGTAGGTGAAGCAATATTACTGCATAAAATTCGAACAATAGTAAAAACGTGGTCACTAGTAATTTACTCTTTCAGCTTAGATCTAGTATCTTAATTATTTAAGTGTGCAGTCTATTTTGGTTGAATAAACTGTTTGGGTTAATTGTATTCAAGATTTTTCTTCGAAACTCCAACGGAGGCCGCCCTATAACAGTACGAACGTGTACTGCTATTTCAGTCAGTCTCGGTACAAAAAGTACTGAGGTTGATTGAAGTAGCATGACAAATACGAACGTTTCCGAGAAAATACGAAGGAAAACAATTATGCACTACATCTGTATGAGGGCACCTTCTGTGCCCGGCGTTGTAGCGCACCCCGTACGCCGGACTACGCCTGACGCATGAGCTAGGGCACCTTCGGTGCCAGCCATTGTAGCGCACTGTAGCGTAGCCGTAAGCCCGACGTATGAGGGCACCTTTGGTGCCCGGCATTGTAGCGCGCCCCGTACATCGGGCTAGGACGCATTTAGTATGAGGGCACCTTCGGTGCCCGGCATTTTAGCGCGCCCCGTACGTCGGGCGTAACTTTTAGTATGAGGGCACCTTCGGTGCCCGGCATTGTAGCGCGCTCCGTACGTCAGAGCGGCTAGCATGAGTTGCGTTCTCGCGCGCGAGTCCTTACTGAAGTCGCGCTAGTAATATGGAGTCGCTCGCGAGAATAAAACGCATGCTAGCATGCCAGGCTTCGCCTGAAACTTTACTTCAGTTACAATTTTATTATTTTAATATCCATAGGTAAGAGTCCCCTTTTCTTCGCCGTAGGCGGGTAACGCACGGATAGGATCCTGAGCGCTAGCGGATCCGAAATTAATGTTTTATCGAGTGCATGCAAGCAAAGCCGGGACCAAAAGCTTATTATATTATGTACATATTTGAAATGTGCTAATTAAGCTCTTAAATATATAACACGGTATCATTACTTCATTTACATTTTTTAGTTCGTGACTTTATGACCTCTAGAGGGCGCCATGTTCAATTTAATGTGGCGTCATATACCTAGCCTATAACTAGCGGACAATCAAGACGGTTCGAATGACATCAATTTTTCAAATTATAATGCGTACTTTTTACCTTATTCAAATATTCATTAAAAATTTGAATTTCAGGTACACAAGTAGGCTTTATTTGCATACTAAGTAGCGACCTTAGAAGCTTAAAAAGCATTACATATTATTATTTATCTTTCTCTCAGAGCCTATTTATAGCCGTACACGACCGCGAAATGTCTAATATAATTACGGTCGCGTCTCTATTTTACCCCCCAATGAAAGCGGATGACAATATCCATCCGCTTGGCCTCTTTGGGTCTATATTTACTGTGCTACGAGAGCTCAAGCTAAACTGATCACTTCAAGGTCACAGGTGGTTAACGGACGCGTTACGTAGTCATTATTAGTTATAGTATTATGTATTATGAATAGCCTTTTAAGTGGGTGTATACACAATAGCGGCCGACGTTCATAGGGGTTCAGGGCATAATTGCCCTCTCCATTTCTAAAATTTGAAACAGGTCAGGTCACATGTTGGTGTTCTTTACTCACCCAATCAAAATGAAATAGTCGGTGAAATAGGAAATTAAAGCTCGCGATTGATAATCTACACCGCGAGCAGCGTTTGTAAGTACTTTACGTTTTATCGCATTTTAACATAAAAACATGTATTAATATAATCTTAGAAAAAAAAAATGTTCTAATAATTAGCAATACAGTTTTAATAACAAAACTTCCGTGAGACACAGACATATTAAACACTCCACGCGTTTTGGACTTAAAATACGTGAATGACCCGTTATTAATATATTTAATATGATTGGCAATACAATTCGCCACTGTTCTAAACCTTTAGATTACAGTAAAGTTTACATAAAAGTTTATAACATAATGTGTGACTTCTCTAATTTTATTTTTAACTTATACTCGTAGTTAAAATTTATGTGTATACGGTATTTAGCACAGTAACAATTTAAGGAAACTGTAGGTCTTGTGTTTATTATAAAGTATTTTTGTGTATGACCGTTTGTTTCTCTATAAATATAAAAACAAATACAAATATATACCTAAATAAAAAAAATATTTGTCAACTTTTTTTTCGCTGTCCTCAAAGGCAGCTTTCCTACCATACAAGTTTCATTCTATTTTCCAATAAGGTTTTTTTGATGAATTTTTGTACCACTTTTTTTGCGAATTGCGCAAAATTTGCCAAGTTGTGCGGCGGCCGACCAAGAGCAGTTGAAGCTACTAAAAGTCAGCTACCCCCACAGAGTAGGTATTTTCTATTTATTTATCAGGCCACCGAACTATTACACATATCGACCTATTTCCAATCAGACCGAAGCCTATTTAGATACAAAGATAACATAAGCTAATATAAACCAGCAACAAATATTAGCAGTAAACACGCAAATTAATGTCCGTAATGTCTACCAGGCGAATGCAAGATTGCGTAAAAATCTGTACAGTTATGTACGGCACGTGTTTTTGCTAAGTTTTGCTTTCATTGCAATCTACTTCATAATTTATGTTCGTATATAAATAATATATAGGTACACGATGTAGGACTGTACAATTTGGTCCTTTTGGGGCTAGAAATAGGTGCATCAATTTTGATATATTACTCGTTGTTACTCTTTTAAACCACGGTTTTATTGAATTTTGATTTTGTGATAGTTTAATTGTAAGCCCTTGCTTAATGTCATCCCGAAATTTTTTTTTGTTTGGCGTTTCTCGATGTACGATTGTCGTGATTGTCGTCTTTACTAAGCCCCTGGGCTTATACCTCGTCTTATGATCTCTCGAATGAAATGCAAGATTCGTGGGAATTTTCTATAGTACATATATGACCGCTAAGCATGACGCGTTATCGCGCGCGACACCATATTTGAAGTGGCGCTTGACATATGGTATGAAATCGCGCGCGACAACGCAAGTCATGCTAAGCGTTATGAATTATGATAGTAAAATATAAATAGATTTAGCTGTGCTGTAGTTAAACAAAAGAGTTTTATTAATTGTATAGTACTGATATATACCGAGTGTGGCCTGTAATATTTACGTGCAAAAGATTAAACTGTAGGCTGTACTCCTCAAACTGACCAACGTCAACAAATGTTGTTCAGCGACTTTTAAAAATAACGTGTTTTGTTTTTAATACACTAAAGTTTATTCTAAGACGCAGTGTATTGCGAATGTTCTTATGTTTAAGGCGTGACAAGCAACTTCAATCACAGCAATGATAATGGCATAAATTGAAGATAATATTTATTTTGTATGAAAAATAATTTTTAAAAGTTATTGAACAAAAGTGCCACCGTTTGAGAAGTACAAATAATGGTAATTATTAGTACAAAAATAGTGGTTATATTAACTTTTTCTTCCGAAATGCTAGGATTCCTATGATATCTAATGTTGCGGTACAATAATAAATATGTAAACGACACTATAATTTAGTGCATAAGTAGTTACTCAGATTTAATTTTGGAGTATAAAAGTTACCACTACTTTTGAGGTTGTAAAATTTCTATTCTGAAAAATGAACGGAGTACACCCCTTCCTTTTCCTTCGGGGTATAACCCTTCGCGTGTCAGACGCCATTTTGCACATATCTGGACACAATCAAATAACAAATTGCACAAACAAATACTGTTAATTAATAATATTAACACAATGTTTAAAGTTTCGGAGCCATAAAGGAACAATTTAGTAAGTAATTTCCTCCAACTCTTGTTTTAAAACTTTTTCAACTTCGAGACACAAAAGCTTTTGTCTTTAATTAAACAGAATTTGGGGGTATTTAAGGTTTATTTACATGGCGTAGGTATTTTGTTTTAGTCCGGTTGTTACTTTTTAAGGGAATGTATTGATAATAAGTATAATATATTATACCGTGAGAACCTGCTATTAGAAAAACCGCGTTTTGCCTAGTTAGGTACCTAACGCTAGTGTACGTAAACGTATTTTCACTAGTTAAAACTAGTTTCCATGGTATTTTGAGAGAGCCAAAATGTCCAATATGTACAGCTATGAGCGAAGCGAAGAGGACCTTATTAGGTTAATCGTGGCCAAACGGCGCGCAGTTTTGTTACTGAAAAGCATGTTGCGGGTGCAGTTTTTTTGGCATCCGCGAGGCGGATGCGGATATTAAAAGGCTCACATACGCGGATGCGGATGTAAGATTGGGTACACAAAAAAAGGGCACTATTACATTTTAGTAATTTTTAAACATGAATATTTATTTAATCAATATAGTATCCCTTTACTTCAAAGTTCATTGTTTTCGAGATATTTGGCATCAAGCTAACAATTTTAGGCCAAAAAACTGGTGGTTTTCTGGCCATAAATTTTGTGTTAATTAGTTTAGATTTAAAAGTATCAAAACCTTAAACAAATTTTTAGAGATGTCAAAGACGGACCCAAATATTCAAAACTTGTCAAAAATCGATGAAAACCTCAGGTAGCCCCTTAAAGTGGCCACGACCGGTTCATCTGCAATGTTAATTCTGTAATACGAGTTCTGCCATAAATTACCTCGACACTGTCACCGGAATCTGAATCACCCCTATTTAGTTAGATTCAGTTCTTTCTATCAAATAACCCTTAATTACAAGCATGAATGTTTCTTCGGCAACATGCGCCATGACGCTTATAAGTGACAACTGACGAGGCTTCTAAAGTTTCGTGCCGGTCAAAGAGTTAATGAGAGTTATTTATAGATAAAGTAATTGCACGTGCTTCACAAATTAGAGCCGTAATATCTCGTATTACTCGGCACCTGTTTTATCTTTGAAACTCCTACTTCGACTACCTGCTAGTACAATCAGTATCAATAGTAGTGGATGAAATAATGGGGCAAAAGTATCTGCCACTCTGAAAAACTTTTCCAAATACTTAGAGACAAATCTCTTCACATCATTCAAAAGTATTAAGTATCTGTTACAGATTACATTAAGAGGCATATTTCTTTATGTTAAGCTGCTAGATATTGGCAAAGAGGATATAATAAGATAGAGCGGTACTGTCATAGTAAATTTTGTAACCACTGTAAATTCACTGCCATCTATCGACATACTTTAAAACTAAAAATGAAGGTTTATAAAAATACGTTAAAATGTATTTAAATATAGATAAATGATTTTTTTATTTGCATTAATTATTTTTATATGATTTTGACCCATGTTCTTTCACTGATATGCGTTAAAATTATAAATAACAAACGAAACCGTCAGCGCCCTCTATACGAGAGTAGGCCAAAACTAGTGGCGCCATCTGATCGAGAATCAAATTTTCGTGATTTTCGAGGCACGTTTTTTCCTTAGACTGTATCCATCTATTACGGAGTTATATCTATCTTTGATATTGGTGTACCTACCTAGATACTTTTGACGCGTAGTCAGATCCGCTACTTTACATGCTGATTGTACTAACATTTAATTAGATTTTTTTTACCTAGTCTAGTTGGACAATTTGGACAAAGTGGTTGGAATTCACAAGTACTTATGTATAATTTTATGTTAAAGAATACTTACACGATATTTTTAACGTTTCTGGCAATTCGCGTACTTAAGAATGTAAATACTTGAAGGGAAAGAGCATGCAGAGGGCTAAAACGAGGTTTACATTATTATATAATCCTCGTCTTCCTCCAGTTTCATTGTAAAGTTGAATTTAATTATAGTTTGTACCAAATCCTTTTTTTTTTACAGCAGACAACAATTAGCATAATTTGTTAAAGTATAATTTTCATCTATACATGTCTTGAATTAGACGTATGTACTATTCTGGTACCCTCTGAGCATGAAGAGCTTGCCATACTAGCCTGCGGGGTACACGATCAAAGAGTTTTTAAAGATCAATGATTGTTAGATGTATAGGTCTTTTTGGTTTATCTTATGCTTTTCCATCAGGATTCTAATCGCCTGAATGGCGTCGGTGGTGGATTTGGATGCCATAAAACAGAACTGATTTGGGGATATACTAGAGAGACTAGTGAGACGTTTGTTTGAAAGTCGTTCCCAAACCTTAAGGGTATGCGAAGTCAATTTTATGCCCCTGTAATTTTCACACAGTGCCACATCGCCCTTGTTCTTTTTTTTATATTCAAAAAAGTATAACACATTTTAAACTTATACTAGGTTCGCCAAACTTGCGTTTAACGGCGAAATGACGGGAAGTAGATAACTTTGCCGCCATGATTCGGGAATGCGTTCTGTTCTTAAAATAGTGTTATATAATTTAGTGAGCCACGCTATTCCTACTGAGTCAAGGCGTTTCCATAGGTCTGCTGGAATTTCATCCGGACCAAGTGCTTTCCGGTTTTTCATTTTTTCTTTAATTTCTTCCCGATGAATATTCGGCATAGGTATGGGTTCTAAATATGGATTGGGGGGCAACTGTTAATCGCGTCCGCAGGATTTACCTACCACAGGCCTGCACGTGTCCCCTGGGTGGTGCTAAAGATGACAAACTACAAGGCGAAATAAACTTTCCTACTAAAATAATTGTTCTAGTAGCGAAATTCACATAGCAAGAAGTGCTGTTCCCAAAGGCCCTTCTCAGGGCCTTTCGACTAGAGATGTGGGACCTTCAGTACGCATCGTGCAAATTAATATTGAAGGCATAAGTTTAGCCAAAAGCGACTACTTGTAAAGGCTAAAGCACGAGAAAAACATCGACGTGGTCAATATTCAGGAAACTCACGCAAAAGATGACTCAGATCTGGAACGAAGAGGCCAGTTACCGGGGTACACATTGGTTAAAGCTGTACACCACCCAAAGTATGGTATAGCTACCTATGCAAGAGCAAGCCTAAATGATGTTCAGCTGATAGATACCTGTGATATTGACCAAATTTTCACCATCACGATCCGAGTCAAAAATCTCACAGTGACTAATTTGTACAAACCACCAAAAGTGAAGTGGTCAATAAGTGTCTTACTCAGTTTCCCACACCCTTCCTTGTACACTGGAGATTTTAACAGCCACCATCCAACTTGGCGGTATCATCGCGTAGACGATAACGGAATGGCACTTGCACATTGGGCGGACCTTTGTGACCTACACCTGCCCGCGCAGCATGGTTTCCCCTATCACTAAGTCCGTCACTTTCGCACTCACATACTTGTTAGAACGTGACAGGCATGGTGATAAGCGTACCGTGCTACGACTCCTGCTGTTTGATGCTAAGGATAGGGGCATCTTCCACTCTGCAAGATGAGGCAAAGACTACAACCCCGATTTGATCTTTGTCTCAAAAGACTTCGGTCTTGAGCAGCTTCGGTAACCTCCCACCCCATCCCCAATACACCCAGCTCTTGGACCACAGAACGGCGCCAAGTATACTTTGTATCTTTAGGTATTTAAATAAAAGTAAAGAAAATCTACCCTCAAATGGCTCCTTAAGCCAGTTGAGGATAGTTGAAAACATTACATGATCAAATAATGTAGGTTAAAGTCAGGTCGTTCAGTGACAGATCCAAGCGGTTTTGTATTTATAAATGTTATAACTACCCGAAAACGTACAAATTGTTAGTTTACTTTTGGTTAAATACCTAAAGATACAGGGTATAGATTCAGGGCGACCATGTTTACTCTTGCCGGGCATCTTCCAGGTCACGCCACTATAATAGATGTTAGGGCAATTAATAATGGATAAGATAATTAAATAATTGAAGAGCGGTTCGTTAAACATCTCATCAATATACAATAACTACTTCTCATTAATTATTACTCAAGTAAGCGTTCACGTAACTTGTCTATAAGACAACTTAACGGCAAAATAATCCAATTAAGGTAATGATAGTAATGATTAGTAGGAAGGTATGAAATACCGTGTATGGCTATGAGGTGTATGTATGTATGTATGTATGAATATGTGTGAAAACAGCGATGATTCCTGGAACTTTTTCAATATAGCTTGATTTTTGGCACTGGACCGATCACAATTCATTGTAGTAAAATTCAGTCCCAAAAATGCACATGCGCGTAAGTAAATCCAAAAATTTACTAAAAAAAAAAACAGAAACGAAAGATTAAATTATCTCAATTAAGAGAACTGATTATGAAGATAGGTAATGATTTTCCTACTTGATCGTTTAGTTTACAGGTCTTAAGGCTGAATTAATGACGAGAACCCATTACATTACCCACACTGTTTTTAAGTTTCGTAAACATTCATTGTACATTGTGTTTTGTCCACAGATCTACGCGATCATTTGCGTTATATCTCAGTTTCAAGAGTACGTGGCGGGCCGAGGGACGGTCGCTTTCGACTTCAATGATCGGGTATGTCACCGAGCTTGGCTAAAAATGCAACAATTTAAACTCACTCTACCCGTTTTTTGGCACATTTTTAAAGTTTTGATTTTTGATAGCATTTCCCAATATTTGGTGGAGGTACGGTACCATACGGTACTTTTACTAAATAGACTGCTGGAATAGGCACCAAAATCATAAACAATCAAAACTGTGTCAACGAAGGTTATCTTCAATAATGTCCAAAATATTTGTTGAGCACCGACTTGCAAGCGGAGCCTTGTATTATCACAAGACTTGTATTGTATTGTATACTCGTGGATTGAAGGATCTAACCGACCGGAATATCCTTACCGATTACCCTTGTCGTCGGCAGAGCTGTAAGTTACACCCAATGTTACACCTTTTCAAACAGTTTCTCAATGTATCGAGTATGTACTATCGTGTCTACCTTTTGTTATGAATAATTTTCCTACCCATTCAATAAAAACCGGCCAAGTGCGAGTCGGACTCGCGTTCCAAGGGTTCCGTACATTACACAATTTAAACATTTTTTATGTGAAACGTGCGTAAAATGTCTTTAATAAACCCGTAGGAGTTGGATCAAAAATTTAATAATTAAGTCCGACTCACGCTTGACTGCACATTTCTAATAGGTTTTCCTGTGATCTATAGGTACATATCTATTTTGTGTATTTTTTTCAAAACTTTAGACTTTTGCATATTTTCTTGAATAACTTCTAAACTGTTCATCCTAAAATTATAAAAAACAATATATTTGAGATTCTCACAATGAACTCTTTCATTTGATATGTAACACGATATAGTTTGAAAAACTTTATTTTCTCATTTTCTCATTTACTTTTTGGCAGCACTTTTTGAGCAACTGTATTAAAAAATAATATTTCGTAAAAACGGAAACTGTTATCAAGTTGTAACTTCGCAGACAGGTATGCAATATGATATAAGTAAAATTCACGCAAATATAGAGAAATTTGGATGTGCATTTAGTGTGGCTTAAACTTTATATACTTACCTACTGACTCCACTATATAGGTACCTACTTTAACATATTTAGAGGATACTAACTAATAATAGGTACTTATAATTATTTAAGAATTTTTAAGAGACTTAAATAATTGTAATAACAAAACTTCCGTGAGGGGTTTGTTTTAATAGACTTAAATAATGTATATTTTAAGCAGTCAGCTGATTAAAATTTCTTCAATTATACATAAATTTGAATAGGCGTCACTGCGTGTTCGAATTTACTCAGTGTTTGAGGGTAAAGTTGACCATATAGGCAAGCTTTTGTAGTAGTACGGACACGTGGCTACACTGGCTACCATGTCGTACAGTAAGCTTCCAAGAACAGTAGGTACTTACACGTAGGTACCATAAGTTTACTGCGGCCGTTTAAGTTAGCGTCTACGTAAACTCACTAAATATAACTGCATGTCACTCGTACTGATATATAGATACGTAATCGCTAGCAAATACGGTCGGAAAAAACTCATGGTAAGGTTACAGTAACTCAACAAACCTAAATTGCCTTTCCTCCATTCGTCGAGTGAAGAATTATGCCGTTCCCGAGAATGTTCTCCGTCTTGTATGGGAACTATTCTCATTCGAGAACATTAACTTTTGCCAACCAAGAACTACCTACTACTAAGTACTGTGTATTTTGTATACGCCAACACTGTTAGCACACTCCAGTGAATGGAATAATTCGCTGACCAATTCTACAAACAAATTCTACCCTCGGGACGACCGGTTATAACTGGTCTTTAAAATGAATACCTCCCGCATCAAATAGTTTTATATATCATTTAACTTTTTTTGATACCGTTTTGTTTCTTTTAGCTTTTGATATCATTAAAATTTTTGAGGGAATTAATTAATTACTTTTTTTGTTAAAACTTACAACAAATTAAATTCAAAAACGTGATATCCGCGGTCCCGAGTGAGTGTGAGAGAAGAACGATGAACCTACGAGGCCATAAGGACCAAACTGTTTTAATAATAACAAAGCCAGAAGGAACAGTCCAATGTCGTGGTTAAATAAATAATTAAAGTACTGCTTTGTTTATTGTTTGGAGCGTAACATACTGCGTTAAGTAATGAATTAGGTACCTACTGTATGTATTTAAATAGTTGTCAGACAGTTACTGTTTTGTTGAAATGTAATACATAATCGATTTACGAAAACAAAATTATTTAGAACTAATACGGGATTTTACGTTCGTGGTCACAGGCAGACTGAGGCGTGACCACGAACGTAACGTCACGTTCGAAACGTCAGACCATAAATAAACGTAAGTTTGTACGCGATTAAGTCCCGTATTAGTTTTAAATTATGAGTGAAAATCGTGTCAGTTTAAATCAGTATAAAATTATTTTGGTCTTTTTTTTAATGTTTTACTATGTTTTGATGTGAAAAATTGCCTATTTTCTAATAATGAAAATAAACATGTCATAAAATTCAACGTAGAGAATTGTAACTGAACTACATACTTTATTATTTTAAATCTAAATTTTTTGTGCCTTACTTTGTCTGTATTTTATGAGTTTGCCGAGGAATCGAGAGAAATCCTATGGTACGAAAACTCTATATTGATTTTTTATAAAATACTTATAGTTCAAATTCATATATTCTATTATTTTATGATACTTACTTAATGTAATAAAATGTTTTTTATTTGTCACGGCATATTTATTTGTGATCTCTAATCATTTTAATATTTTTTTTAAAGTTTACAACGAAGCTACTCGTACCCTGACTCTGAAAACACAAAAATGTTAATACATATTAGGTACACACGTCTCTTAATCAGACTTCAGTTCAGGTTGTAATGGACTGAAATGACACAAACTGGGGTAAAAGCTATTCTGGAAACAATACCATTGCTTATGTACATTATCATGACACATTAATGACCAATAACAATAATTGAAAATGCTAAAACTCCCCCTACAATTCCCTCCTACAATTTAGGAGGAAATTAAATGTTCTCGGGTCCGAGGTGTAGGGTTGGAGCCGGCGTAGCTTTATCGCGTATATATATAAAACCTAACCAGGGATATATGATCACGCGGCATGTTGCGGAATTTCCCTGGAACTATTTTTTTTTATATTGTATTGAACTGTCACCCTATACAAGAGAATAACAGCGCCCTCTTGACAATGATCATATATAGTGGAATGGTTGTACATATATAACTAGTTATATACTAGTTCATAAGGCTAGCCTTATGAACCGATTTTGCATGTACAACCAGCCTTAAAGTTTATAGTCTATGATGGTTCATTATTTTTAGTATGTGGGTATTTTTGCACTTTGTAGTTTTTCCTCAGTCACCCGTTGACCACGAACGCTGTAAAGGGTTCGAAACGTCAGAATGTAGTATAAATTCAATATACGCGATATAATCAGTTTTCATAGTTTTATTTTAATGCTAAAAATATCAAACGTAAGATGCCACTTGCAAAAACTCCATTTTTTTAAACGCATCATTCAAATATTGCTAGTGCCACGGGTCTATTATTGCTACAAACGAGCGGGGACCAAGTGAAGCGTCAAGGTTTTCCAAAGTCAATTTAGCTATACTTCGGTATGGAAAATTTGCATGCTAATCTGAAAATCTCCGGCCTGGGATTGGATGGAGTATCATCTTGCAAAACTTTTACATTCGCTCTAAGGCTTTGTTTAGGCGTATACATACCTAAGTCGTAGCATATACCTATAATACAAGTATTTAGTCAATGTTAGGTACTCCGTTATTGTCGAGAATACCAGTATTTATTACGTCACATACTTAGGTCACATTCGAGTTAGGTCACGTTCTGAGTACGTCACATTCTAAGTGCGTCACTTTCTGAGAACGCCACTTTCTGAGGACGTCACTTTCTGAGTACGTCACATTTTTAGCATACTAAGATTTAAACGTGTACCTGCACGAACAATGAATACCAGCAATAATATTAGCTGTACTGCATACGGCCGCTTTTAAACACACATAAATGCAGTCTGCAGTAATGTCGCGTGCAATACTGTCGCAGTATTGCTTTTGCAGTCTGAATCCGAACGTCACCTTAAGGCAGTTTCCCGTTATCGTCTATAGATTCGTATTTCCCCTTAATGGCTACAAAAAACAACCTGAAATACATAAAAGCGGCGGTATGCCGTACAGCTAATAATTATGATTGCTGGACTGCTGGTATCTATTGTTCGTGCAGGTATAGGTACGCTTAAATCTTACTGTGCTAAGAAAGTGACGTACCTACTCAGAAAGTATGAACTCAGAAAGTGACGTCCTCGGAATGTGGCGTTCTCAGAAAGTGACGTACTAAGAATGTGACGTTCTCAGAACATTACCTAAATCCAGAGTGACCTCCTAAAAGTGTGACATACTCCGCCTAAACCATTTTATTACCCTTTAAAATGTTTATAGTCTGTTACAAATGTATAATGTGGATGTACCTACTTTAACTAATAAATAATTTGTTTCTCAAAAATTCTCAATTAAAAAACAACAATATATTATGTTCTAATGTATCTTTAGCGCAAACTAATTATATTATATTTAAGTATTTTCGGAAAATAATTAAAAGTCAGTAAAACAAGGTGAGATTCACAATTTGTACGGGAGATCAAGCTGTTTTCGTCTACTATTTTCAAATGTGTCTTCTTTAACTACCTACCTAGCTATTGACAGAATTGGTTATATTTCTGATATCCTGTTGTGTAAACCACTACCTGACTAAATACTTATCTAAGTATTAACTTACATGAAAATACAGATCTTGATCAAAGAAAAAGTACCTAAACCTTATTATTAATTTATTAGGTTGTTACTCGTATTTTGTTCTTACCTTGAATATGAACTTTTCTATTCTCACTAAATACCTATTGTAATAATTTTCGTGGCCCCAAAATAGCGGGTACCCACATTCGCACCGGATATTTTATTATAGCAATTCTGCTCAATAAAGTTTAGTTTATCCGTAGCGTGTACTATCCGTTATTTATAGTCGGCGTGTATTAAAAAAATATCTATTTCGGCACTTGTGCAGGGGCGCCCATGAAACTCGGTATCCACATGCTTGGGTATTGTGTGACAGTTGACCTTATACATTAAGTGCCAAAAAAGTTGCAACTTTTTTCAGAGATATAGCCGTTAATTATAAGTGAATACTTGTTAGGTACTTTGCGTCTTTATTTTCGTACAAAGATATTTTAGTTAGTATTTTTTTCGCGTTGATGTGGTGCAAAAATGGGGTTAGGATGTATCAGGAACACAGCCGCAATGGTTTACGTGAACGTGGTGAGATCAGCTATCATTATATTATAGCAGCTCCGCGTAGGGTCAAAGGCCCGAAGCGTCCAGGAGATTAGTGCTCAAAAACAGAACAATGATACAAGTGTCTTAATTGCGAAGGCCGAAGGGCGAGCTCCACGTAGGATGAAGGCCCGAAGCGTCCGGAAGGTTAGTGCTTAAATATAGAACAAAAGTACAGTGTCTGAAGGACGAAGGCCCGAAACGTCCGGAAGGTTAATACTCAAACACAGAACTACCTATAGTATAAGTGTCTAAATGCGAAGGCCGAAGGTCGAGCTCCGCATAGAAGCGTCCGGGAGGTTAGTGCTCTAACGTAGAACAATAGTACAATTGTCTGAAGGCCGAATAGTTGGTTTGACAAGTGAAATTTGGACAATAAAACTTCGGCGAAAAGGCAGAACACCCTGATTTTCATTAGTAAATAGTCTGCCAAAAACAGTGAGTTGTCGAGATTGCGAGGTAATACCTAGTGTAGGTAAAGGTCGCACATCGGTTAGGTTATAAGTGTTAGAAATGCTCGCGTGGTCTGTGTGAAGTCTCTTAGGAGGATTCATAATCACAACGCGCACACGCAAGTGCACCCGGTGTTCGACTATAACAAAAAATTGAGAACATAAGGTATCTAAGTGTGATTTCTTGAATATCCTGGTCTAGTAAATTCAAATTCCACTTCGTGTTTTGCACCCCGATAACCTCATATAGGTAATTAGGTAGATATATAGATAGATAGATAAACCATTTATTCGTTTGCCACAATACACACATATTAAAACAGAAGAAACACAGGAGATACAATAAAGCAACATTAAGATTAAAAACAAAACTTAAATGCGTATGTGTAGTATTAACAAATACAGCTGTAGTGAACGTCCTACAGACTACATCCGGTAATCTGCAACTAAGTACCCGTCCGGAATTCCTAAGTTTTGTTTATTTAAAAGGTGTTTTTCAAATGAAACTTGAATGATATTTTTGTTTTAATTCATCTTAATGGTGGGGGGATATTATTCCAGCACTTGTACTTATTTTCTTCTCATCAAACGGGTTGAAACGTAAAACTAGTAAATACCTAAATGGAAATGTTGTCACGCATGTGAATTTGTTTTTTATCTGACCCACGTTATGAGATTAAGTTTATAGCTCATTAAAATGCTAAATTTCACTGAGATACAATGCTACATTTCACTGTGATACAGTGCTACATTTCACTGTGATACAATGCTCTTTCTTACAGACGAATTTTGTTTAATGTAAGGCACTACCCCTTTTTGAACGATAGTAATGGGCTATTAAAGCATAATATCATACTTATAAAGAATACAAAATTAAGGTCCACAAAATTGCGAACCTCAACAATGGATATTCACCTACTTCACTTTCAATTAAGAAGACGTATTTCATAATACTTCAGTGAATCTGTTACGTTAAAAACGTTTTAGCGATTAAAGAACCAAGGCGCGTAGCCAACGTGCCAATCGTTAACGCTCCGTAGCATATCGTATTCATCTTTCTATCACTCTTCCACACTAGTGCGACGGTGACAGTTGCGTTTCGTTCGCTACGGAGCGTTAACGATTGCAAGTTGGCTAAGCACCCATCTGAAACTTCGGTAAAAAAATAAAAATATTTAATTTTGTTACTTTTATTATGAAACTTTTCCCGCAGAACAAACAAATAAACTTACTGTCTCGTGGCAGTGCACGGCTTCTACCCTTCCCCCCTCAGATTAGTGAAGGGGGGATACCTAGGGGAGATCTTTTAGTGAATGCATGAAATTTGCTAATTAGCTTATTCAACGTACACACCTCTTAATATTATCCAATTTACTTAAAAGCTTGTGTCGTTCGCTATACCACAGAAGAATATTGAAAACTTGGTTTTAAGTCTGTGGGTATTTTTGCTGGAAGCAGAAAACAGCTGGGGGAGACTGCAATAAGTTAAGTACAGTTTGCGCACAAATTTTATGGGCGGAGTCAAGAAGCTTCGAATCATAGGTTAAAAAATCTGTACCTACACAGATACAAATAGCCATCGTAAAACGCGTCTCGACTGTGGCTCAATACGGCTACCATCAATTTGGCACTGAAATATGCTTTGGCATAGAAAGTAAATTACGTTCTCGATGGCGTTTATGTCAGTGCCAAACTGATGGTAGCCGTACTGAAATTTAACTCATTATTTCGAATCCCACAAACCCGAAGCAAGTAACTAATAAACAAATCAAATTATTTTTATAAAAGATTGTGATTGGTGGAATGAGAGAGTGAAAGAGACTTTGGCAAACAAAAAGAAGACGTTCCAAGAGTAGCAGCGCTCGCAACTTGATGAAGACAAAGATACATAGAGGCAAAGAAACGAGCCAAAAGCTGTGTGGCACAGGAGAGAAAAAGTCGAACCAAACCTTCTACAACAATTTAGAAAACGCTAAAAATGAACATGAAGTCCTAAACATAACCAAATACAGACACAGGGCTACTTTGGACATCAAAATTAATAAATATATAAATAGCAGTGACCAGAAACTACAGACAGATAATGTAGAAATTAGAAACAGATGGCACTAATATTACAATCAACTCTTAAACCAGGAATTCCCGAGCGAAGATCATCCATATCTAGAACCCTTAAGGATGACTCACGTTAGACCGGGCCGTGTCCGGGCCGGAGCTTCCGGCGCTTACTTTCCTATGACATGACAGGTGATCACGTGGTGCTTTCCATAGAAAACGAAGCGCCGGAAGCTCCGGCCCGGACACGGCCCGGTCTAACGTAAGTCATCCTTCACACGGACCCATATCGAATATTCATCCGGAAAAGTTAAAGAAGCGATCGACAAAATGAAAAACCGGAAAGCACTCGACTGTACGAATAGCGTGGCTCACTGTATTATTTAACACTATTTTAAGAACAGAACGCATTCCCGAATCATGGCCGCAAAGTTATGTACCTACTTCCCTTCTATAAGAACAAGGGCGACGTGGCACTGTGTGAAAATTACAGGAGCATAAAATTGACTTCGCATACCCTTAAGGTTTGGGAACGAACTTTAAACAAACGTCTCACACTTTCTAGTATATCACCAAATCATTTCGGTTTTATGGCATCCAAATCCACCACCGACGCCATTCAGGCGATTAGAATCGTGATGGAGAAGCATATGATAAACCAAAAAAACCTACATCTAACATTAATTGATCTTGAAAAAGTCTTTGATCGTGTACCCCGCAGGCTAGTATGGCAAGCTCTTCGTGCTCAGAGGATACCAAAATATAGGTACTACATACGGCTAATTCAAGAATTCGTAGCCTAGCAGGTCTAAGTAACGCATTCGAGGTCAAAGTAGGCGTCCATCAGGGTTCTGTCACATGTAGTACATACTATCTCACCAAGGACATACCTTTATGCCGTCGATATTGTCCTGACACCTCAACTGACCTGCAGGAAAAGCTAAATACCTGGAAATCGGCGCTTCAAAAATTTAGTCTGCGAGTGAGTAGGAGCAAGACCGAGTATTTGAAATGCCCCTTCAGTGGAGATACGACTCCGGAATCATTGACAGCGAATCAGCACCTATCCCCACTGTGAACAAATTCAAGTACTTAGGCTCACTGCTCACGACCGAAGAAGATAAAAGATTGTGATTCGTGCTTTTTTAAACCGTCATACTACTATATATATGTCGCAGGCATTTTGTAAGAAACCACCGTTTACATACGGCGCTGTCATTTCATAAATGCGAAGCGGTTTGCAAATTGCCGAAGGCAATTTGTTAGTGCGTTTAATAGCGTCAACGTCAAATGTTGTGGGTTTCGTTCGGGTGACCATGCTTTAAAAAAACTTAAACTTCACAACCAATGCTCCTATTTCTGGACGGTTTGCCCTTCGGGCATCTGAAGCTGCCTAAAAAACCTAACCTACCTACATATTGATTTAGTGTGACGAAATGAAATGAACCAAAAAATGATCCACAGATGAAAATGAGGACTACGTTTGTATGAAAAAGCGATTTCGCGCGGGTCCTCCACTTTCGTCAAGCAACTATTGTATGCACGTTTACGTCAGGCTTAGCGACCTCAAAGCTATACTTTGATTGCCCTTCTTTATGCATATCATACGACTAATAACAATAATTTACGTCAGGCATTTATCAAGTACCTACTTTTCCTATTACAGCCAAGACGTACTAAATAACCATATTACAAACAACCTATTTGGAACTACATCAATATTAGACAGCATGACTATCCCTCATTATGTACGAGCTGTCGACAGGCCCTGGCGATATTGATGGATTGGACAGCTCCGTAGACTCGACAGGCCTTACACTGCGGCTTGAACGCGCCGGGCCAGTGTCTAGCGTCTGTTATATTATGGTGTATTAAACCTGAATTGATATTTTAAGATTGTTGTTCATATTTTAAGTAGTTAGTTATTATAGAGTTTTGGTGTCACAGAGTAACAGAGACCAGTTCAGCTTTTGAAATGTCGGTAATTTCATAGTAGGTACGTCAATTTCACACATCTCAATCATCGACTTAAATACGTAAGTTTTGATATTAATATTCTTATTTGTTACCAAGACTTCACAGAGACGGCAAATTTTTTGCTTTTTAAGAGATTATAAAATAATAATAATATTTTAAATAAAACCTTTTCCTACCAGAGCCATAATAGTTATCATATTCAGGTTGAATTCTGCACATGATCAGTTAAGGAAAATTTAGAACGATTCTGGGAAATCGATATTGTTGCATATCCCCGAGGCGCGTATGCCCGAAGTGCGAATTCAGGCTAGAATAGTGATTGATCAAAATAAAAGCATATTCCCAAATCCCTTATTGCCGTAATATCGCCGTTTGTCTCTCTCGCTAGGGGAAGAAGGAGAAAGACTTTCCCTATTTGCCTGGTATACCTGTAGGTGTGGAGCACCATGGTTTGTGATGGCACATTTATGCATCGATCGACCGACCGTGACCGCTTACTCTCGTTTCTTAAACTGACTTTCAAAAAAGGATGTTTTCTTTTCGGCTACTTGTTTGTTCAGTTGAACAGTGTAAAGTGCTTAATTTGAGAATGCAATAACTAGTTAATTTATTTTATTTAATGTGTTTTTTATTGTAATTTAAATGTTTAGTTAAGGTTCAGGTAATATTAAATAGGTCCTTAACAAATTTACCTACGCTTAAAACTTAGATAGGGTAAAGGCACCAGTGCTCAGACATGCACCAGTGGTCAGCCTTTGTTGCTTATTTTTGGCTGTAATTATCAAACCGTTTCTACTTTTCATGTCAAAAGTAGGTGATATTATAGATTGATAAACTATTAATTGAAAAATAGTTTAATTTAAAAAAATATGTCTAGCATGAACCACAACACTACTTTAAAGAAGTGATGTCTTCTGACATGAAGGATCATGTGATATGCGCCATTTTTTTTGGAGTGTCACATGGTATTTTGATAAGTCGTTAACAGCCGAATTATGATATCTTGTTAAAAAAATGTGGACTGTATCACATGTTTAATACTTATTCTAAAAGTAAAATTAAAAGTAAATTTTTTAAGGCGGCTGACTATTAGGAACTACTTTTTTGTACGAAATCCAATAGTCAGCCTCCCTTGGCTGACTACTGGGTTTATGGCAGTAATTTTGAAAAGGTCATAAACCCAGAAGTCAGCCGGGGGAGGCTGACCATAGGAATCAGAACTTTTTTTATATTTTCAAATGAAATCTAAGTCGTTAAGCCAAGCACCTTTAAATATTTACATTATTAATAGGTAACTAACTAGCAGTCAGCCTGTGGCTGACCAGTGTACATTGACGTCGCGGAACTCAGAACACACTTATTAGCCGGCCGTTAAAATGGGATGGCTGGGCACTGGGTACTTGAAGGCTGTCTATTGGTACACAGGGGGTTGATTACTCGCAAAAACGCACTTTCATTATATTTAATTAAATATTTCAAAAAGCAACGTTTAGAAACGTTTTATTCTTTACAAAACTTAAACTATATGAAATTATTGAGCAGTAAAAACTTTAATAATTCTTATAGATCAATTAGTAAGCAAATCAAACGATCTTGAACATAGAAATTTCGTAAAAGGGCTGACTACTGGTGTCTTTACCCTACTTCAGTTAATAAAAATCAAGTATTACCAACCTACCTACTACATTATTTTAAAGTCTGAATGGTCCTATTTTAATCAGTGCCTACTGGGAACATAAAATTTATTTTCCCTGTAAAAGCATCGCCATTTGTCGAAGTTAGATCTAAGCGATGGAAGAAGCTTGTAATTATAATATCCTAATTTAAAAGCTGGACTTGAAATTCCATAAGGTCAAATCAGAAAAAATACTTCAATCAGCCCTCTTTGCTCACGAAATATTGACCAACAAAAGTGTCAATTTTATTTGGCTCTTGAAAAGTTGACTTCTTTCACATCTGACTTTATGATTTTCCTACCCATGCGTGGTTTCTTTTTTAGTTTTTGCAGAAAATACAGACAAAATCAGACAGAACATTCAAAAATATTAAATCGGTACGGTAAAAGAAGGTACATTTAAATAGCTATTTATGCAACAAGTGCGGAAAGTGTATGATCTCCGACGAGTGGAATTTTATTCACGAGCGAGCAAAGCGAGCGAGTGTATAAAGGAATACGAGTCGGAAATCATCTTTACGCACGTGTATCATACAATGTTTTACTATGCATTGTGCGAGTAAATAAAAAAACATATCATGGCAAATAAGTTTAATTATTAAAAGGAGTGTTTTAAATCGACACGAGTTGCAAATTACCTATTCGCACGTGTATCGTACAACGTTTTACAGTACATATGGCCCTTTAAACTTTCGACATAAGCACGAAAAGTGCTCCTTTCCGCACTAGTGCGAAAAAGTAGCACCATATGTAGTGTAAAAAAAATTGAAAACAAAAAGCACTAGTGCGGAAAAGTAGTACTTTCCGCATGATATGGCTCCGTAGGAAACGCACTTTTCGAGCACATGCATTGTAAAATGAATTTTTCAACAAAATGTTTCTAAACAACATATATACCTACAACTTACACTGTTAATGTAATATAAAAGTATTAACCTTAGTAATATAAGTTAATCATTAAATTTAGATTAAGGTACTAACATTGAAAATGAGTGCACCATTTCGCCGTTAAACGCAAGTTTGGCGAAACTTGTATAAGTTTAAAATGTGTTATACTTTTTTGAAAATAAATTAAATTAAAAAAAAAAAAAAAAGATAGAAAGTATGTTTATTATTAGCATAACAAATGGCTAACTGCTCCGGTTCAACTCGCTGATGCCATGAAACTTTCAACCCAACTCGAACAATTTAGTTGTCTATTCATCGACCCATGCATGCCGAGTGTTGTTAGCTTATATATGGTTATATATTAATACATATTTTTCTCGTTTCTATTTGTGTTTATAACTTTAAATATATTAGGTATCCTGGGTTAAATCTGTGACAATAAATACGAGGTTCACTACCGTAAAATGGTCCTACGTTGCTCCTGGGTGGTTAAAAATGGCTCGGATAAACAAAATTGTATTTTTTTTTTTCATTTCTCATGCTCTGCTCATTGTTGTTCTAAAAGGTGTGCAGAAAATGATACATGTCTGCACTAGAGCATTTTCACGATAAGCAATTAAAATTTGAGTTTAAATTTATTTGTTATACAATTTTCATTCTGATATTTGACACTGCATTCGATAAACAACGATACTTTTGTCTGAATTGTTAATTGAAAGTACCCTCAAGAAATACTATAAAAAAGTATACTTAGTCATGTTTAAAAAAAAACACATGCATTTTATTTTCCTTGTATTCGAAATGAAAAGTAGAGTGTTTAACTCGGGTGAAAGGCATCATTTCTTTCAATGAGTGCCTTTCATCCCTTGGTTAACAATCTACTATGAACTGCTACGTTAGCCATAAAATTAATCTCTCTTTTTTGTCGGGGCCTATTAGTTTGGGGTATCTTTGCACCCCTAAGTAAACTATAATAGGTAGGAGCAAAAACACCCCAAACAGTGGGATCTTGTGCTCCTTATTCATAGCTTCGATTTATATAAAACAACATTTCATTTTACCAAAAAAAATGGTACATAAGATATTCTTCTTAATATTTAATTCGTCTGAATATTAAATAATGAATTTTAAAAAAATACGTCAATCGTAAAGACGTCAATCACAGAGTGTACGTCGCTTGGCAAAAATGGAGATCGCTGACGGGAGTACTTTGTGATCCACGTATGCCCATAAAAACTAAAGGCAAAGTTTATAAGACGGCAGTCCGTCCTGCACTAATGTACGGCTCTGAGTGCTGGACAGTCAAAAAGGCATACGAGCAGAAGTGTCATGTAGCCGAGATGAAAATGTTGAGATGGGCGGGAGGTGTGACCCGATTGGATAAAGTTCGGAACGAGTATATACGGGGGAGCTTTAAAGTCGCACCAATCACTGAAAAACTCACTGAAAATCGTCTTATGTGGTACGGCCACGTGAACAGTGATGATAATGTCGTCAAAGTCGCATTGAAAATTCCAGAACTTAAGAGAGGCCTAGCCGCCGTCCGTCGACCTGGTGGTCAAACAGAAAGAGACCTCAAAAGATCCCAGATGTCTAAAGAGACAACCCAAAACAGAGTAGCTTGGCGCAGAAGAGTGAGGAGGTCCGACCCCAAACAAAGGGAACAGGGAAAGAAGAAGAGCATTAGTGTATCTAAGGTCCAAAATAAATGTGACGAGTACAAATCATAAAGGCTCGTTAAGAATCAACGTTAAAAACTTGACCATATTAGTTGTACTTAAGGGCTATAGTTGTTCGGTACCTGAGTTTACGGTATATATTTATTCTCCTTTCGACATCACTAAATAATATAATGATTCGCCACTAACCAACAATATTCGTGTTTTAACTGTGAAAATGGGGTCGTAATTTTGATATAGGGCAAACAGGCGTGAAAGGTTCCGTTACGCGGCAAGAATCAAGCGAATTTCACAATTCCGCGCCCTCAGGTAAAATGATCAAGCATAGAAGCGATACAAAAGGACTTAGTGCCTTATTCTAGTAGCGCTCCTGAATTTTAATACGGCCGAAACCAACAGGGCCGAAAGCAAAATAATTGAACTGTCGCAACCGATTTTCATTTCTAAAGCAATACTAGTAAGATTTATTATCAGTTGGGTCGAAAATTGTGCGGATCTGTTCGCGTTTACGCTATAAGAGGATTGGAAATTCGGAATAAAAAAATGCCCGCTGACACCGATGGCTCGCTAACTGCCGGTTGTTAAAAGGGTAGGTATATTATGAGGTCGGGTCGCGTTAAGTGATTATGGCAATCTACTCTTTTAACTTAAGGGTCCCCGGCAAGCTCGGTTCTCCATACAAACGTAGTTGCGCCCTCATTTTAAAACAAATAACTAATTTGCTCTGAAACTTTGTACTTACAATAGGATAAGGTATATCTATGTCTATAATTAGTTTATGTGGCTTCAAATACCATAGTTAAAAATACAGAATTTAAGTTTTTCATACAAAACTTGTTTTTGCTCTATGTCGTTTGTTTTATAAACTGGAACTATATAAACTAATAACAGATGTACCTCATGTCATTGTATGTGCAAAGTTTCATTACAATCCAACACGTAGTTTTAAAATGAGACGAAACTCCGTTTGTATGGGAAGGTGAAATGCGGCCCCCGGGCAAGCTGGGGACTCTTAAGCCTCCTATTAAAGTGAAGTAGGCTTGAAATATAAACCATTTTATATTTTGTATTAGTTCCTAGGGTATCCTCGAGTTAATCTAATAATAAATACTAATGCTCGGGTTAATGTTACAGGAAACGAGATTGCTTGTTACTTCGGCCAAAACCGTATAATCTCGTTTTGAGTGAAAATTAGTTATTCGTAGTTAAAACTAATTTTCAGTAACGCTTTGGTGAAAACGCGTTTTCACCAGTCAAAACTAGTTTTCCGAAACGTCTTGATAAAAACTGGTTTTAGCTGGATTTTTTCAATCAAAGCAATTTTTCGTAAAGTGCTTTCGTGATAACTAGTTTTGCCTAATTGTTCAAAATTTTATTTCATTGAATTCACCTAGTTAATAGAGGCTGATATTTTAAAATAACGTTAACGTCCACGGAACTTCAGTCTCTGGTTTGGAAGAAACCGGCTGAAACGTATTTTCAGTGCTTCAGAAAATAACCTCACAATCACGAAATTAATCTCAATTAGAGAATACCTATGCGTTGTAAATGTTTGTTTTCTTCTTGTTGCAGCAACTAGCATCAGTGCAATACACCGCCACAGCTCAGCACACGATCACGACTAGTTCCGGCGGGCGGCGGCGCTCCGCTGGCCGCCCCATGCCAAGCCGGTGCGACCCGGAGGAGTTCTCTGAAGCGCCCAAATCTATTGGTAACATTTGAAATAGAAATACTTTATTGGCAAACTGTGTACATGACAACTTGTGTGATGTGTAGATGACAACTTTACAATAACATTGTCCCAACAGTTACCCAACATCTAGTTAATTAACACTACAACATAATTTGTATAATAGGTATAGGTAAGTACTAAAGATAAACCAACTAGAGGCAATGGTTCAACACCGGTTTTCTACTAGGCATATGGAATCATAAAACGCGCCTATAGTACTGACTTCTACTTGGTTTAATACATCGATCTACGGCGTAGATACTTAATATTAGTTATCCCAACAATGTTTTAACTGTTAACGGAAACCAGTGATCTAAGATGTATTGAATGCACCTGGTAAATTTGGATAGCATAGTACCTAGTTTATATACATTTATTTACATACAAGATATATACAGTGGTACTACGTAAACGAAATTAATAACTAGCTTAAATCTAAAATAGGCCCTTGAGGCATTGTACCAAGGATGCTGGCGGCATTTCCCCGCTGTATCGCAATGCTGATACGTTGTGCGAGAAAGCCGCCAGCTCTTCGGTCACCAGTTACGTCAACCAGACGCTTCGCGATTTCTGCAAACAACTTATGCGCGCTGGGACCCCATGGACCTAGAGTTTCAACTCCAAATGGAACGAAATGATACTCTCTACCGAGGCTCTTATATTTATTACGTTTTAAAATTTCGGCACTTTCCGCCGCTCCGCCCGCTTTTACATTAGTCCGTTGGAGGTGGGACGGTGCCAGTGTGTCTACGCAGGTAGCATCCCACACCAACATCCGTCCCAAGCTCCAAGGAACCAAGGACATCCCATCGGGCCTCTTGCCATCATCTCTGATAATGCCAGTCGGCTCAAGAAGAGCGGGTACATTGATGGTGGCAAGAGACCGACGGATTATGTCATTAAGCGACGCATGTCTTGAAAAACGGCCGGCACTTTTTTGACAAGATAATCCATGGTGTCCCAGTCGGTCCACGTCCGTGCCACAAGAGCATATGTGTGGCGTACACACCGAAACCCCGAGTCGCAAACCAGTCGCCAGTCTAAGGGAGGCCGGATCCAAGAAAGTACCAGTATTAGGCGAAGGATGGGCATGTAGCCAGTAACCCGCTTCCCGGGCTCCGACCGCCAAAAGCCTCGCGCGGTCTGGACCTGTACAGTTGTTTAGGAGAATATTGTAAGTTAAATCACAGTAAACATTATCCCAACTCCTTTGTGAATTTGGGTTGTCTGGAAATTGTTTTCCCGGGCAAGCAATTTTAAAAGCATTTTTGGCGTCCTCAAAGCCCGCAATCTCACAGTTTGTGGGCAAAGCCCTTAAAATATTTCCTATGAGACCAGACGTGCTATGAGTGGACGCCAAAAAGGCTGGGGAAGCCACACTGGAAATTTTGCGAATTCCTAAACCTCCAAACCGAATAGGGAGGGACGCTTGAGACCAGGAAGGCTCACTTAGCTGAATGTTTAGAATAGTCTCTAAACTAATTTTGATCAAATCATCTAAAGGCGACAATAAATTTTGATGTTTCCAAAAAGGACAGCAGCGGAGCACATATGTAAATTTAGGGACAAAAAGACAAAATTTAAGAATCACAAGAGCATAATGAGGGCTAATTTCGAGTAAGCGATTCGTGTGACTTTTGAATTTAGTTATAGAGTTAGAAATATAACCGGGAAAAGATTCTTCGAATATAGGAGATCCCAGGAGGCAAAGAGAATACTTGTCTACTGATTTGATATCAGGAGCCAGATCGTCAAATTTGGGTTGTAAGTCTGCCAAAGAACAAGAAGGTTTTTGAATAAAGAGTTCACATTTGCTGAAATTCAGTTCTAAACCAATATTTTCGAAACTACTCTTAATAAAAGACAAATCAGAGAGCACAGTATTCACGTCGCCTCCTAGAGTTCCGTCATCTAAATACCAGACATTGAATTTTGATTTTAAATTTTTAATAATTGGATTTATAGCCAAACTAAAAATTGCTGGCCCGAGAGGGTCACCCTGCTGACAGCCAACCTCAGAAGATAATTCATGTGACTTGTACATTAATTTAGATGAGTTTGAATAGCAAAAGAAAAGGTAATTGTATAGCTCTGGAATTTTGTCCTTTACTTCTGTCAGCAAAGTGTCCCTACTAACCGAATTAAAAGCATTTTTAACGTCAATTTTGACTACAATTTCGCAATCATTGAGTGAAAGGTAGGTCCTTAGGGCATGGACGGCTACCTCGCACCCACCTTTCGTGCCGAAACCTAGCTGTATTGGTTCAAAAAGGGACTGCAATTTTGATCTAACGTGTCTAACCGCAATTTTTGATGCCAGACGTCGTAAAGTAGACCCCACAGCAATGGGTCTCACCCCTCCGTCCTTTTTGGTTAGGGCGATCAGGTTTGCACCGTATAGAATAGGGAGGATTTCAGTGTTAATTTTGCCTGAAAACATAAAATTTACTAATTTAGTAAGGGAACTGATAAGCTGCACACCTGCGTCGCCCACGGAATGAGAAATTAGATCCTTCAAATGTTGGGGCGAGATCCCATCCAGGCCGGCCGCCGAACCGTTTTTGAAAGAAAATATGGCGTCAATAACGTCTTTGTCTTCGATTTGGAGGCAGGCCCGGTCAGATGTAGGTGGGGCAAACAAGTGTGGTACTGAAGGAGCTGGGGGATGTTTAGCACGTAAAGCCGAGAGGGTATCAGGAGTATCTGGCGATAGCACGTCATTTGTGAAAAGAAGACGAGCGGCACCTTTAAGATCGCCGTCGCTAATTTTACTTTCAATTAATTTAGTTCTATTGAAAGTGGATGAGGCGCATCCAGAAGGTCGAGAAATGTGTGGAATTGTATTCGAAACGCAATTGTTTTTGATTTTTTGTGTTAAAGAAATTGTCTTATCCTTTTTGGCATGAAGGGTTTTGAATGAAAAAAGGAAAAGATTATGCCAATCATCAATTTGATTATTTTCCACACATTTTATAATTAGGCCTGAAAGGTGATTAGCGACTGTGATCCTGGCGCCGCGCGGAACTCTTTTAACAACGGGCACATTATTTTTAAGTTCGCTAAGGTATGAATGGAAAGGGATGGAATTTGGTTGGTCAGAAAGGGGGGTGGTCAAAAAGGGTTGGTCTAAATTTAAAACGGCATCATTTTGGCTGATACAAAGACGGTGTTTTTTGGAAATATGAATATTGAGGCCTCTCTGCGTTTTAAAAGAGTTGTCGCATTGTACACAATTAAAATTTAGATATGGTGTGCCATCGCCTGATTGAGTTGCGGCATGCATCCACTTACCGTAACAGTATCTACAATAACTAAAGCACAAAAAACTTAAACACAAAATAACAGTATTCACTAAAAATAAAATTTATAGTTCGTAATAGACGTTGACGTCGGCCGTCAGGACGACACGACGTAGCCGTACAAGGCCGCAACGTCTGAAACAAAAAGATATGTTATTATTTGTTCAGTATTGGGCCTGCCCACACTATTGCACAGTAATCTGATGTTTTTAGATAAGATAAAAGCAGTTTCAGGCATCTAGAGCCATGTATAATTTGAAAAATAAGCCAAAAATATCACTGTGCAAAGTGACAGACAGAAGGTTATTTTACAAATTGGTTATTGTACCTAGTTGTATTCGAACATTTGGTATGACTCGTATAGCATCCACTCTCATAATTTGCCTGCAACGTTTCAAGCAATCCAGCGTTATTACCGATTCAGTAGCCATTTAGCTCGCTTACAGCTCGCGCGCACAATATCGCCTCGTGTAATGACCAACGTAGCACACTTGTATCATAATGTACTATTTTGTGCAGATAAATATACTTTAGATAAAATAGTACAACATGGTTGAACTTATTGCAGCACGCGGGAGCCGATCGATGCCGAGTCGACACGACCCAGAAGAATTCTCAGAAGCCCCCACAAAGGCTATAAGTAAGTTTCAGTTTACTTACACTTTCAGATTCTATAAGCAACCAGAGGGCCTACCACGATAATTGAAATTTCATGTCTCTATCATATTAATGATCGAGGGGCGACATTAAGTAGGTAAGGACAACCACCCCTACTAATGTTATTAAAGCGAACTCTATCTATCAGTTACCTCTTTACGCTTAAAACGCTGAACCGAAACAATTGCTATGAAAAAATACTTCGTTTTTCTATAGCATTAGAAAGAATTTCGCAGAAGTAAGCTTGTGGTTCCAAATCGGGTAATATGCGGTAAAATTTTGTAGTAAATTATAAGTATTGACCATGCTACATTAGATAATTTCATTATTATTGACAATTAAAGAGCATGATAAGAACTGCACGCTTACTTCTGTGGAGTTCTTTTTAATGCTAATAAACGAAGTATAGTTTAATGTCCGGAGAAGGACATCATTACTATAATCATACCACGCTTCATAAGAAGCGGCATTACACAACACAAAGATGATTTAGATATTAATTAAGAGCGATAATAATTAGCAGTAGTGGATCCGTCTTATTTTTTGTCATGTAGGACTGTAGATTCACTCGAGCACAAGCTATACATACGTACCTAATTACCTATAAGTTTTCATTACTCTAGTTCATTCTATAAATATCATTGTAGGGACTGGTAGGGCCTTATATCCAGACCGACCATAATTTAATAAGGTATAATTACATACGTAGTCCTATCGTAACTTGAAACATTAACGGTGGCAACTTTGTAAACTTTTATTAAAATACGAAAGTTTATTCGTTCATTTTACTCAACTGTCCTTATCAAGTATTTACAATATTATTTTTATTTGACAATCGTATTGCTTGCTATCTAAATTATTTACCGCAAAGATATCAATATTCCATGCTTGTAATGCCTCGTCACTGTAGCGCCTTCGGGATGTTTGCGGAGGCGCAAGTCGACGGCTTTGCGGCCATCATGCGGAAGCGGTGCGCCTCTTTACTTAGCCGCTGGCGGGGCAGCGCTAACAGTATCATGATAGCGTTGTTGGATAGGTGGGACTCCCCTCTACTGCAGCAGTGGACAAAACTCCACACTGCAGTAAAATAGGTAGATTTATACTTAGGTATGTAATGTAGGTTAAGATTGGTTTTTGTAATTCTACTAACACTAATATTTTATAAGTTAATGTAATATGCAACTAACAACTTTATGCCCGCCTGGGGTAACTGGGGTTACATGTGTAGGTATATTAGGGTGGTGGTATATGTAAGTTGTGGATGAATTAAGTTTTTTATATCGATACCCCAGTTCATACTCGCGTACTACTTAATGAAGACTTTACAAGCTTTTATTTAACTTGCAATGTATGTATAATAACTAGCTATGTTTGTACGTGTCAAATCTTGCAAGTTAAATTTGACCCACTTCCCGGTTTCCAATGAAGCTGAAAATTTACATACTTACATAAGTCGGGTGACAATATTATACATGGTATCATCGAGCTGATCTGATGCTGGAGACAGGAGGTAGCATAGGAACTGTGAGAAAACAACGCAACCTAATTTTGTTTGGAGTTATTAGAATTGTCCCGATGAGTATTAGTTACCTGTAGAAACAAAAGTACAATCAGCGATAGAAGCTTGTATCAAATTGAACTTGTATTTTTGCCAAGAACTTATTAATTATTGTGCACTTAAATTATTTTTTTACAACAAAATTTTCCCCAGAATTAGTACGAGTGTGAACTAGGGCATCATTACATATTTCTACTTGGTGACAGCAGCCATTGTTTCAGCCTCGGTGCTATCCAAGCCCAGCCGTTCGGCGGTCAAGAAACACGTGCAGTTTCCAGACGAGGCCAGCACCATCGAGGAGGCGCCGGAGAACGCCGCGCCTCAAGAGGAAGCTGAGAAACCTGGTCAGTTCCTTCCACAGGCTACTCAGATTTCGCATTATGAAGCGTTTACACAGAACACCCCACATAATTATATGTTAGGTACCTATACCTACATTTTTACTTGTAAAGTGCTACGATTCGAGCAGCACAACTTCTATTACCATTTTATAATACAAAAGTCCAGATGTGTATCTGGCTTTAAAAAAAAAATATCTGGATATATAAAATATTTACAAAAAATAAGCTGACACCAGTTTGTTTTGGTCGTACCTTACTACGTAATAATTGTGGGCGCAACTGAAATAAGCGGTCGCACTCCCATACTAAATTTGTACGGGGGCGTTTATGTGTGGTGACCTCAATTCTCTCATGTGCTTCGTCTAGTGATTGAGGTGGCCTGTGGTTCCTTCTTAACTTTACTTGTTAAACCGATAACATTTTTAACCATTTTTTACTGGTTTATTCAATTTACGTTTTTACATGAGACACGGAAGGAAGACAATTTCGTCGAATATTACGAAACCCTGGCTTACAAAAGTTGAACCAACTTATGCCAAGTCAATAATATATAATGTTTTTTTTATTAACAACCACACTATACTTACTATAAAACTACACTGATGGTCATCATTCATGGCGACCACTTCGACTCCTAGTTTGCTCGGCGTTCGTGCGCCCGAAGATGGGTGACGTATAGTAGCCGATCTTCGAGTTGAAACCCCCCCCCCCCGCACATTACACAAAAACTAAAATATAAAACACCTCACCAAAATCACCCGCTTCTTGAATGGTGCCCAGAATGCTGGTGGCGTTGGCCCTCTACACCGCCAGACTTAATCGTTGGACAAGATGGAGCTCGCCCTGTGGTCGCCCGAGACACCTATTAGTCGGACTGACACTTCTTTTATATTTTATTGTTTGTGTCGATCCACTATGGGCCCGGGCCCATATAACGTACTTATATTTCCTCTGTGCTAGCTACATTCGTAACAAAAATAACAATATGTAGTCATAAATGTCATAATACCTATATTTTATCAACAAAAATTGTTCTGTCGAGAAATGGATTAATAGCGAACTAATAATTTAATATAAAATTAACGGGTTATTTATTAATTGAGATAATTGGATGTTTTAAATAATGTACTTTTAATGATTGATCAGCCGGCTTTAGAGTACATTGCATATAGTATTCAGTCAATGTCGTTCCACACATTTTTTTTTGTAATGAGACGATTTATTTAAAATTAATTTCATGGTTATTTGCAGAGGTCGGACAAATCATCGCACAACCTTCAAAAAGCATTTATATCTCAAAATAGGACAAGATTTATTAAACTCGTATTATGTACAGTATTTTTGAATAAAATTTCCAGTTTATACTCAAAACTGCAGTTCAAAATTGTTCAATTCTCCTGTTCCATACCATATTTATTTTTGCGATAATTTGTCCGAACTCTGGTTATTTGTTACAAGAGAGGTTTCTGGAATAGGTATATGGCGTATAGCGTGTGTATGTATGTATGTATAAACTCTTTTTATCGTTGATGTACAATATGTACATTTGTTTCTAACCCCGGAGCCCGATTCACATTTAACTATTTTGTTACGGTTTTGGTGTTATTGTGATACGGCCGGGAAGATCGCACACGCTGATGTGAGGTGAAGTGAAGGTCGTATCAAAACCAATTCAAAACTATAACAAATAGGGTAGTTATCAATTTTTTAATGGTATCAGTCGATCAGGTTTGTTTTGAGGATCATTCGAAACTTTCAGGTCTTGTATTGTTTTAATATTCCCATATATTTTTTTAAGTTTCCAATTTATTGTGATTAATTGCTATTTTTCTATCTATTTAACTAGATTTAGTTAGAAAATTCAACATGTGTCAACTACCCTATTGTTAAACTAGAATAGACCTCCATCCAGTTCAACTTCCGTGAGCCAGATCACCAGTGAGTACATTGCTCAACTGTTTTCCAGATAACAACATAACGGTTTTCTTCTATACGGGGAGAAAGAAAAAGAGCAAAGTGGTTATTTTACAGTAAGGATCAATTTTCAATTAGCTGCAGTAAATTAAATATTCTCATGTGGAATATTCTCACTGCTTATTACTGCACCAGACACTGACATTAACAATTCCACGTTCATATATTTTTTGAATGAAAAGTAACAATATATTTTCTGCGATTTTTACCTAGAAATGTAATGTGAATGAGGTAGAGTTTATGGTGCGCTGGGTTGAAGTCTCAGTTCTGTCACCTAAATGCTGAAGGCAAATGATGTTACGATTGGGCTACGGTAACTTGGATGGGTACATTGCATAAGTGTCTCATGCACCTATCGCCAAATGCCCGGTATTTAAGAAAAAAAAATGTCTACCATCTACTTACGTATATTGTTCTATTACATCATCATTCGCTTGCCCTTGTCCCATTTACTTGGGGTCGGCGCAGCATGTCTTTCTCTTCCATACATCTCTGTCACCCGTCATCTCATCATTCACTTGCGTTAGTTTCATATCATCTTTCACACAGTCCATCCACCTTTTCCTCGGTTTTCCTCTCCTCGTACTTCCCTCCACATTCATTCTTTATACCTTTCTCGTCACATGACTTTCATCCTTCCGCATCACATGCCCGTACCATGCTAGACGATTTGCCCTTACTTTTTCTGTTATGGGTGCAACTTTCAGGCTTCCTCTTATACACTCATTCCTTATCCTATCCATTCTCGTCACGCCACACATCCACCTTAACATTCTCATCTCCGCTACATGCAATCTCTTTTCATCCGTCACCTTTAGGGCCCAACACTCTGATCCATACATGACGACAGGTCTTATGATCGTTTTATAAATTTTACCCTTCAACCGAAGGGGCATACGGGCGTCACAAATGGTTCCCGTAACCTGTCGCCATTTCATCCATCCTGTGCTAATCCGGTTTTTCACGTCACGGTCAATATCGCCATCGCACTGTACGAGCGAACCGAGGTACTACGTACGGTTATAATACGGAGTCTGGGAAACTGAGGTTGCGCCTGGAGGCTAAATTTGGTCATTGGGATTAATTCGGTGCTGGTTTTTTAAAGTGGCAAATAATGTAAACAAATATGACAGCTTTTCTTAGCATTTTACACATAACCTAAAATCTCTAGGAAGGTTGTTTTCACTGAAATATTAATAATGAACGTATATTTCAGCTATAAATTAATGTAACAAAAAAAAGTATATAAACTGTTGATAATATCATGGATTTCCTTAAAAATTGCAAGATTACCTACGAGAAGGTAAATTAGGTTGTTTACATTATTTGCCATTTCTATTAGTAAACTTTATGACATATTTTTATCTGCTTGGTCTTAGATCCATGTTTTTATATTTTTTATCAGACCCTTCTATGTATACTTAGTATGAAGTTTGTATGCGGGCCAAAGTTATCCTCTTTTGGGTTAAAGTATTAGCCATCTATACGGAACCTTTAAGCCTTAAAGGTACTCTTAAAGTTTAAGGGTTGACTAGTCAGTCAAACCTATTTTTGTCGGAGCTTTAGGGTATGCCTGCCGCCTGCCGCCTGCCTACACCACACATGCATGTGTCCGTACATTACTAGTTGTCATGTGCAGTCGTAGTCACTCAATCGTATGATTTGCCGAAGCTTTCAGCTTCAGAACGTTTGTAGCATAAGCTTTCCATTTCGGAGCGTCGACATAGACCTACGCTTTTACACGTTAGTTAGCCCTTTCAATATTTTAGCTAACTACGCTCCATTTTCGGGTTTCAAACGTAGTACAGTTGTAGTGCATAATTATTTTCCATCGTATTTTCACTCTCTCGTCTCGGTACAAAAAATACTGAAGTCGACTGAAATAGCATGACAAATCGTCGGGTAAGAATACGTTTGTGCCTTATATGCCACTTACATTGGTTTGCAGGAGCGGAAAGCAAAATAAAATATTTTTTTAAAATTAATTTTGTATTAAGCAGAAACGTCTGCGAACGATGTTATTAAGCTTAAATTTTTCGAAAAGTTCTACATTTAGGAAATATTGAACTTATTTATCATTTAGACACGTTTACTAATTATACAGGGTGACCTTAGCCATTGGACAAACCCTGAAATCCCACGTAGGGTTACTTATCAGGAGTGCTCTATCGTTAATTTTTTTTTATTAGAACAAAAGATAAAAAAAATATTTTTCAAACAAAAATTTATTTATAATCGACTACAAAAAGAAACATACTGTATTAATCATTGGCAGTGTTTTTGACAACTTGATCAAAAATGTGCGGCAATGATGACATTTGTCGTAAGTCAGAATCTTATTAATGTCATAAATTAAAAAGATAATAAATAAGGTCGAAGAAGGTTTCATACTATTTATTACCTCAGGAGCTATTAACGCATACAGGCTGCTCCAAAGTAAAAAATCGTAATTTGTTAATTTCTTCGTAACCGCTACACCGGTTGTTATGATACTTGGTATACTGATTCTAATTCTAAATACCCTAATGCATATGTACATTTCGGCTGTGTCCAATGGCTAAGGACAACCTGTATACACATATTTTGAATATAGTGGTGTCATGAAATAAAAGCATTGTTATTCTTGCCGTATCCGTTTTGATGAGTAAATATTAAACGTACAATGTATGACATGACACAAAAGTTTTGGATATGTCACACTTTTGTGATAATTTTCTGTTAACAGAGTATAATTATCCTATAGTACAATGCGGATATGGCACAACATTTATGAAAAATAAGTTTTTTCAAAAACTGATCAGTGTCAATAATAGCATATTTTTTTTCCCCTCACTAGCTCGGAAAACCGTCTATTATCCTTTAAAACAAGCGGGGAAAAACGCATTTTATCCACTAGTGGGGAAAGTAATTTGACCTTGGATGGAGCGTGTTTAAGTAGCTTGACAGATAACAAAACGTAAAACGCTCATAATAATGGTTCGTTCGATATTAATTATCATTAAATAAATGGTTTGAGAATCTAATAAAAAATACCAAATTTAGCTTTATTTAAAAAAATTTAAGTCATAAACCTTAAAATTCCATAAGAAACGTTAGATTTTTTGTAATGATGTTAAATATAATTCTGAACGCACAAGTTGAGTCGATGCAATTTCAAAACGCATCGTTGACATTTCATACGTCAGAACAGAAATGTCAACATTGTCAACAACATTTTTACTGTTCTTCTCACCGACGGACTTCCGGTTCGAGCGCCATCTTGATAGTTAGCATCGTGATTAATTACTTTGTTTTTTGCTTATTAATATTGTTTAAAGTGTAATATCGATAGCTTATTATACAGTAAACTAATGTGGTAGTGTGCAGTGAATGGAGAATTAATTTTGAAGCGCGTTTAACCACCATCTTGGAGTCAACGGCCGGTAGTCCACGTGCTTCTTGTAAAGTCTAGCTATCGATTTACAAGAGCTAACAAATCACCGTACACTGTCTTGTACAACCGTACAATTTTTGTCGTTTGTAAACCTCTCAATACCTTGATACTGGCGAAATAGTCCCACTGGGCTGAAGCCATAATTTTAAGAGAAGAAGAAGAAGAAGAAGAAGTTCTCACCGACTCACGTAAAAATCAGAATTTCTAGTGTTTTCTGTTATAATATCGTAAAAAAATTAGTGATTCCAGTGATGAAGATGATCTAACGCCCGTGGATGTTGCACTTTCCTCGCTATAGTGAGGGGAAAAGTTTTGTGTTACACACGGGTGCAAATGTATTTTACTTCTCGTGTGTTGAAACACTCGCGGGTAAAATACAACTTTGCACCCTTGTATAACAAATAACTATTGTTATTTTAGGAATCATTAAAAAAAGATTTTGCTCAAAAATGGATATGGCACAACCGTATTCTCAGCCCACGAAATACGAACGTTTCCGAGAAAGTACGATGGAAAACAATTATGCACTACATCTGTAGATTACGTCTCAAGGCTTAATTCCCAAAACTAGAACATTGTCTATTACGTATTCCGAGTAGTAATAACGCCGACAAGTTACATTAACATACAGCAATGCCAATGGCGCGGTCACGAGAAATTTGAAGATGCGGGTGCCCGACCTTTAATTAATGTTAGAAATTCCTCGTCCTTTGGGGCACCTTAACGTTACAGGCATTTCGGACGTGTTTACACACAATTTTTTAAATGTTAGGCCGTATTTTTAGTCGACGTTGGTTTATGTTTTTAACGTTAGCCTCTTTTGACATTGTAAAAGGTCTATACTGAAATAAATATCGCGTTTGTTTGAAGGATACAATGGGTCGGATTATTTTAGATTGTCGCCTTATAAAAAATAAAATAAGTACTATATATAATTGGCGAAATATTTAGAACTTTCGGTGCGACTTTGATTCGTACTTTGAGTAGGTACCTGTTATTTTTATAGAATACCAGACCTGCACATTACGAGTATGATTAACTAAAGTAAAATGAGAGCCGAACGGCCGCTACCGTTATTTTATTCGTATAGGTATAAAAACGTGTGCGCAATTGCTACTTTTTACCCAGAGAAAAGTTCCTGAATAAAGCTCGATAATCAACTTAATGAAGACTTCTCCGCAGTCCGCTGCTAACAAATTCGCGTACTTTTTATACTCGAAGAAAACGTTGTCTTCAACGTTGAATTCACTTGATTGGAATGGAAGCTTAAAGCAATCGAGCTCCTACACCATTGATTGAGAAATAACTGTAATTATTTTTTCTATGTTTATACTATATTGCCCATGTATTTATATTTTAGTAAATGTAAAACAGTAGTGACGCTTCGTCTATACAAATATTTTATTTAACTAGTTAAAAATGAAGCAAAACAAACTTAATTCTAGGAAACGAATTAGAAGATTATAGTTTGGGCTCTAAATAAAACACTAAAATATGTCATACGATAGACATCAAAAACAAGGACAATAAACATAAATCATTTGAATTAAATTGCCAGTTATGTTGGTGTTACTTTAAACTAGGTGTAAGTTAAGACAGTAAGAAAATAAAACAATAACTGTCAAAGTTGTGGACACAAGAACATCCGTCACGACACGACTCACAATCATAAGTGCGAGAGCGACGCGACATTAATCCACAGCGATAAATAACATAAACCCGGGGATGTGGATCATAAGCCTTGGTGTCATTCCGATTCGCTTACCGAGTCGAACCTCTATATAGGATGGACCCTTTAAGACTTTGTAAAAAAACAATATTTTAATGTTGGTATAATGTCAGTGGCGCTGAATAAACAAACCTAAACACGTTTTTTTATTAAGGTGATACAAAAAAATATTGTGCCTGGTGAACGAACAAGATGGTTAATAAGTTTAATTTATTACCGAGTTTAATCAATACTGCAATGTCAAGATCCGATTTCAAAACATTCGGATCCTGAGGTCATAACTACTTAGAGACAGGTAGGGAAAGAGTTGCCTGTTTAAGTCTTACTCCTGCTCCAACAGGCCTGTGGCCTGTAACACGAGCAAATAATTAAAACATAAATTGTACTCCTACTTTTGTTCAATAACTAAAAAATTATGAAGTCTAGGATTTACTATTTTTCATACAAATTAAAAATTATCTTCAATGTACGCCATCATTGTAATTGACGTTTCTTATCACGCTTTAAACGTAACAAAATTCGCAATACATTGCGTCTTAGACTAATCTTTAAAGTATACTAAAAATCAAAACACAAGTTTGTTTTAAAAGTAGGTAGCTGAACAAATGTTAGTCAGTTTGAGGATTACAGCCTACAGTTAATTTTAATATTTACGCATAGTTGTTAATAAACCGACTTAAACAGAACAAAGTCCCTCACTTTGCACCAACTTGAACGGAACAGTGAGGGAGCGTCTCATAGAAATTTGTAATTATATATGACATTGCCCCACTTTATCATGCCAGATTAAACGTCAGATTTCTCAAAGTTTCTAGGAACAGTAAGCACTGCTAACAGACCTTTAGATATTTAATAGATGACATATATACTAAGGAAAAAAAGTAACCAAGCCCTCAATTGGCCGAGGAAGGAACCAAACCGGCATATATAGTATACTATACACGGTTGGCTAAAAAATAAGTGCATTCCCGTTGCCAGGGAGGTTTTGGGATTATACTGAGCAACTTTTAACTTTTACTATGGGACCAACCCCGAATCGCGAAAAAAAAATGGCTGTTTCATACATTTTCGCTTTCCTTTTTCTATGGAGGGTAAATTTTTTTTTCGCGATTTTGTGGTTGGTCCAAAAGTAAAAGTTGCCCAAAACCTCCCTGGCAAAGGGAATGCACTTATTTTTTCGCCACCCTGTATAACATAACTATCAAAATTTTAAGGCGTTTGTATGTGTAGGCAATGAATATGAAATACCAAGACGAATAGATATAAATTGCTGATTAAGCATGCGCATCGCTATCCTCATCAATTCAGACTACGGCTACAGGAGCCCACGCGGGTCTTGGATACCCCGCCACAAAGCTCAGCCATAAAATATACTCACAGACACTGTATACATTTCCAATCAAATGCGTCATTAGCGCACTCAAGAATTCACACCGTTTTCAGCACAAGTTTGATAAAATTAGCATCAGTAGCAGCGCAAACAAGCCCGCCTTAATTACTGTTTCACAACCTTGCCCATCATACCCCACGCTTCGTTGGCCGCCTTTGTGAACACGTGATGGACAACTAAACAGTGACAAACTGTATGTACCTATAAGTAAACTAAACGGTTCCGAATAGTAAGTTTTGGTTATAACCTGACGAGATTAGGATCCTAATTGGAAAGAAGATCCGTCAGACCCAGATATATTTTAATAAGTGCTAGTTTTTGTACATTTAAAGCATATTGGTTTACTTAATCTACCTACATTCTACGTCGTTAGGTTATAGCATAGAGTAACTTATACTAGAGCGGTACTGTCATAGTAAATTTTGTAACCCCAGTAAATTCACTGCCATCTGTCACACACTTTAAAACTAAAAATAAATATTTATAAAAATACGATAAAATGTATTTAAATATGGATAAATAATTTTTTTATTTGCATTATTTATTTTTATATGATTTTGACCCATGTTCTTTCACTGGTGTGCGTTAAAATTATAAATAACAAACGAAACAGTCAACGCCCTCTATACGAGTGTAGGCCAAAACTAGTGGCGCCATCTGATCGAGAATCAAATTTTCTTGATTTTCGAGGCACGTTTTTTCCTTAGACTGTATCCATCTATTACGGAGTTATATCTATCTTTGGTTATAGGTAGCACACGTTAAAAAAACCGGCCACGTGCGTGCTAACGACGCATAATGTGAATACTTTTTATCTTATACCTACCAATAAAGCAAATCCTCGAGAAATCATGGAACCTGAAGATCCTCCTTAAATTTTTATGTTTCTTTGATAACACATTCTGTATAAACAATCTACTGACATTTGATGAGTGCTTCTTACATATGGACAGATAAACAAACATATAAACATACAGAGGCAGAGAATAACTGAATTTTAGTAATAGGCACCTATGTTCTTATTAAATATGTGCCAGCTCATGACTCGTTCCCGTCGAACACTTTAATAGCACCCCTGCAAAAGTTATGCAAACTTTGAAATCCATTCTGCTCCCCCCCCCCCCCCCCCAAGGATTAATTTTGTAAAATTTTAACTGTACGTTGTCTCCGTATCTTGTTAAATCTCTTTAGAAATGTATATGTAAAGTATGTATATGAATGTATGTATAAAGGAGCAGCGTCAACTAGCTATTTACAGTCGAAATGGCTATGTCATACCGACTGAAAAAGTATTTATCGTAAAATGGGGTGAGTAGGGACAAAACTGACATTCAAACCTCGATAACATTTTACTTTTACATATGCAAACAGAATGGTGTATATAATATGTGTTCCGGACGTTTATTTTATTTTATTTTGGGTAGTTCCATTTCATAACTTTGACGATAAACAGGAAATCCCACCTCACCCCGTAGTCCCTCGTAATTGGGGTGAAATGGGATTTCATACAAAGGTTATTTTGGAAGATTGTTGGATCGTTATTTTTATTATGAGTATTACTATAGCTCCATTTTAAATTGGAATACATTATTTTCGTAGCAGTAGCCTTCCCATCCCATCTCACCCCCCTTTTATCCCTTCTCTCCCCATTCATAACCCAACTCTCCCCGCGAACCCTACTCCCCCCATTTTACGGTACTTATAGTAGAAAACAAAAGCCAACCTATCACCATAACAGGAGATTAATACAACGGTCCTAATCGAGTTGACTATCCTCGCCGTTTGGAAAGAAAGTGCTGTTATCGTATATATTATTTACATCTCAGCAACTCAATTTGTCGTACCGTGGTATGCAGTGCGGTGGTGTGGATGTGCATATATGGTGGGGCTGATGAGTAGCTATTTAGATTACCTTTGCGGCTAAATATCAAGGAAATTGACACTGACAGGGCCCGGGTTAAGACCGTAGCAGTAATGCCGCAGTAAAACAGTAATGCAGCTGGGTGCGTAGCAAACGAAACGCAACTGTCACTGTCGCACTAGAAGGGAAGAGTGATAGAGAGAGATGACTACGATACGCTACTGAGCGTTAACGATTTTCACGTTGGCTACGCGCCCTGGAGTTGCCATCTGAATGTCACATTTTATTATTGAACAAAGATTGCTTTATGAAATAAAACAATAATAATTTGAGCATGAAGCTGCCTTATCTTTTCGATCTTGAAGTGAAAATTACATAATAAAATTATTTTGTATGGTTGGGTTATTCATGATTTGAAACCCTAAAAGGAAACAAATGTTAGAATAGATTAGCCCTCAGCTTTGCGTCGTCTAAGTCGTCTTATCACTATTTCTTTACCTCATTTCATAGCGAAACAACAATAGATTCGAATGAAACACGTTTTCCTGTTGTGGTGTACTAAGCTGTATACCTCTACGTCCACGGTAGGCTTGAGTCGGTCGTGAACTAAGAACTGTTAAGAATGAAATCCCGTGAAGGGCCGAAAGGAACTAAATCTTTTTGCACGCTCTTAATCGGTCTTTAGGTCCTTTAGTTCAGTGGAATTGGAGAGCGCTTGACTGGGTGAAACGGTAAATGGATGGAACGAAACAGTTGACAATGTCGCTGGCACAAGTGCGAACAAGATGAAAGAACGACGTGACACTCCTAAGCCCGTAAAATATGAAGGAAAATCTAATATTTTTCTTCATATTTCGTTTTTTTTTATTGTAATAAGGTGTTTTAATGTTTAATATCGACACATCGTATCATACAAGTTGAATTGTGCCTATTCAGTTAGCAAAGATTGGTAAAAATCTCATGAAAAGCCGATTCCTATTAATTCCCGCCTCTCAACAACCGAACTGAACTAAAGGAACTAAAATACCGAACAAGTTCCTTTTGACCGATTGACCGAGAGCGGAGCGCTCTCTGAGGTGGTGACCGAGCAGGCACAAGCCTACTCCACGGAGAGAGCAAACAATTCAATTTCCAATTTGGGGCTATTATCCGAGGAAAATTGGGTAGTTAGTGTGGGATTAGGTACGTGCGTGGTCTGTTGAGCGGGCGATACCAATGCTTTCGTTAGAATATTTACTAACACATTTTAGCGACATATTTAAAAGACAAATGTGTGGCATAATCGTTCAATGTATTAAAAAAATTGATATGAGGAAAGTAAAAGTAAGTAAATACTGTCACGAGACCAAGAAATTAAGGTGTAAGTGGGTCAACGGACAAGACAACGACAACGGTTCCACGGACAATATAATAAAAGATAACGACCCGGGTACATATATTTTAATATATATCAGAGTTTTCCTATTTGAGTCTCAAGTACTGGAAAATGTATTCATCCGTAAAAGTGGAGCGTAAAAATTAGCATTAGATTTTCTTAATTTTGCGATGTCTAAAGGAAAGACGCGAACGAGTTATGTGTGTGTATACAATAAAATGTGTATAAGTAACCCAAGTATAGACTACAGAGAGAAAATAAAAAGTTAAATACATATATAAACCCCACAATGTAATTTGTCCTATTTTAAACATTGTACTTATTTAGAGCCGGTTAAAATGCAGCCTTTGTCACCCAGGTCATAAAAATGAATCGATTGATAACTCATTCATCAATGTCGGCTCAGTAAATCCGCTTAATGCTTCGGTGGAACATAACACATAATAAAACAGAAGACACGCATATAAGTATAGGTAGCTACTTTGCTTTCAGGTAGGTAGGTACGAGGTACCTACGAATCAAACGAAAGCCAATGATTTTGAGTTTTTTTATTTTTATTTCATTAGTTTCGTCTAATCCGTACTGAACGCAATAACATATAGGTACGTATGTATGTTTGGGTACGTAAGTTTTTTATTAGCGTATATTGCTAAAATTATAATTCTTTCAAAAAATGTTACAGTATGTTATATATTTGTGATCTACTCACAAAGCCCTTTCATTTGGTACCCCACATGGTATGATAAAAAAAAAGTAAAAAACTTTGTACTGCCGACTTTTTGACGTCACAACAACTACCCCCACCACTCGCGCTTGTCATCTCATACCTATATATTTGTGTTCAAGACATCACATTGAATGCACTGATATAAAATATATCTATGTCTGCGACGACACGAGCGAAAGTCGATTTCTAGGAGACTTCTAGACCAAAAACCGGCCCTCTATTCTGCGGTGCCAATTTTTTGAGAAACAGCCGAAAACGTATTTGTCATGATCCACTCACTAGCTTATGCTCGCGATTTCCTTCAATGAAACTCGTTGATTGCCCGCCTATATAAACTTTTAACAACAAACTGTTGTCGCCATTGAAATTATTAAATAATCTAAACTTGCACTGAACGATTACGAGTATGAGGAGACAACGCGTGTAGAATTTAGTCTCCTTTTTAGAGTTTTACTGAAGACAGTAACTAATTAAAAAGTTAGTGTAAAAACGGAGTCGAGTCTTAGTGACAAGCAAAGTCTTGAGTTAAAGTTGCCAAATAGGATAAGTAGTGTAGGATTGGACATTCACGAAGTTCTGTTGCGACGTATCAAGCACATACTATTTAATAGGTATATCGACGCCGGGTAAACTATAATGTGTAACGTGATTTTGATTTCTAAATGCAATAGTTTAGACGGATACACATACTTTTTTAGGGTTCCGTACCAAAGGGTAAAAACGGGACCCTATTACTAAGACTGCACTGTCCGTGATAGCTAGACAGTTGAAACTTTCACAGATGATGTATTTCTGTTGCCGCTATAAGAAAAAATTCTAAAAACAGAATAAAATAAATATTTAAGTGTTTCTCCCATACAACGTGATTTTTTTGCCGTTTTTGCGTAATGACTAAACCCTTCGTGCGCGAGTCTGACTCGCACTTGGCTGGTTTTTTTTCATTATTTCTTAGATCCACACAAAATTGCTTGCAAAGTAATTGGTTTTCTGTACAACAATGCCATTTTTCGCTCGTAATTAATATGGCACCAAACCTGTTAAACGCACAATCAAAATAAATAACAGCGCTTTGACTCTAAATTGCTTCTAATAAATAGTGATTATATCATAAGTCGGCAAAAGTAAAACCGTCATTTTATTGGCAATGAAGACATAACTAAAGTTACGATTCGACAGTAACAAAGCGTTCTATAGAAAGTCGTTCCTGAATTAATACATCGTGGTACTTAAAATGCTAATGCAGTACTCAAACTGTTTCAACAGACATCGATTAACCAAAGGCTGATCGATACGATCATCCCTCTAATACCAACATTAAAGCAGTTGTCGCTTTACTTTCAGAACAACCTATAACACTAACATACTAACTCGCACCTTAGCCCCATTGGAGATTAGTTGGGATCATTCACTTCGAAAAGGACTTAAATCACTATAGGTACAAATGGCGCGACCTCAAGTTGTGTCGAAGATTTCGCTCCAAGTGGGCTTTTAGCAAATTGTACGATATTCCGTTGCGATACAAAATAGATATCCACGCTTGGTTAACGTAGATTTTTCTTTTTCGTGTATCGGGTGTTGGACGAGTAAGGGTTGGTATTCACACACCGTGAAACCATTCGACGGTCGGATTAATCGCCCGAGTCTACATTGCGCGCACTCCATTTTTTTACACGAAACTATATTTTACAAAAGCTTTAAGTTTAAAAAATACACTTTAATACTTCTTCATTCGGTCCCACATTTATTTACAGATGATACTAAGCTTTGCTTTTCTTTCTAAATTGACATCGGATAAGCAAGAAAAACCAATAACTTAATGAAGCCCTCTATGTCACTCGACACTCGAAGCAGGAAAATAAATGTCATACAATTTTTTTTTTCATTTTGGTTTGTGAGTGCTCCCCCTAAGCCACGACGCCAATGCGGAACCACTGAAGCGTCCGTTTCAGCGATCAAAAGACGTAGTATTTTTCTTTTTACGAGTTGTACGTGATAATTTGCCGGGAGACTTCATTTTCCACAATTAGGACGATAAATATTTTCGTTGGAGTGCCACGACTTTTTTTGTTTTTCTTAATTAACCTTGACATGATTATCTTGATGAACATGTCAGCTCTTTTGTTACCATCGTCACTAGTAATTTCGCGAATTCAAACAATGTTCTTGACATTAAATGAGATAAGTAATAATTAAGTTTTTTTTTACAATGTATTAAAATTTGAGACAATCTATTGGAATATTAAAAAAATCTCGAACACAATGACTTATTTATCACCCATGAGATAACTTTTATGTGCTATGACTATGATTGGAAACATATGAAACATCTAATATGATACGCTACTCTACATATAGGTAGCTAGTAGCTTTTATTTCGACGCCCAAATTTAATAGCCGATTACATGGGATTACCTATTGCGATTCTATTTTTGACACTGAATAAAACGCCCCGCCGTTTCTAAAGTCATGGCAGTTTTTTGTCATACTGTACGTAGAAAATAAATATTACCAACTATTTTTTAAATTGGTATTTGTAATGAAAAGAGTTTGTTATGTAAAATAACTGTATTTCATTTTAAAATAAAGATGTAAACTTATACAGTCCAAGTCCGGGTCCATATTTTATCGAAGAAATAAATTACGGTCCTGTCATCTCGGGTTTCGAGGCGTAGAACGAGTCCAACGTTTTTCAGATGTCTTTATTAATTCTGGCAACCATCCTTCAGTTTTGTAGATTAATTAGCATCAACGTCATGTTGAATTAGTTACGCCTGAAAAGAAAGGCTAGAATTACAATTTTTAACGCATTGTTCTTCAAGAATATTAACACAAATTAATACCAACGTAGTTACGCTCTCATTTTAAAACGAGTTCCTAGTTTGCTCTGCAACTTTGTACTTACAATAGGATAAATTATATCTATGTCTGTAATTTGTTTCTTCAGATACCATAGTTAAAATTCGGCCGAGCTTGTCGGGGACTTAAAGCAAATTAGGGACAATACAAAATAACTCTAACAAAAAAACAACAATGTTACGTGAAAACTATAAAACATGTTAATTAATACTTATTATAGAACAAGTGTTTTTTTTATTACAGTGTATTTAATTAAAAGATCAATTCTTAATAAAAATAGTAGCCTTCCGTTATGTGTTAAGAAAGTAACAATGCAATTTTGGAAAGAAAATTGAAAAATGAGTGCCTGCAAGGCGTATTTTTGGTGTTATAACTATACCTAGGTACGTCAGATCAGAACCGTTCAGAAAGTTATTACAGTAAACACGAATACCTACAGAAGTTAAATAACTATTTAATGCATGAATTAGTACGAAGAAAATACTTTTTTGTTTAATAAAAATGATCTTGTGCTTTTCTTTACCGATTCTGAATTATTTATTTAGTAAGTACTTTTAAGATTCATCCTGGATACATCGAATATTTGCAAATTTGAAGCAGTGTATACGAGTAATTTCTAAAGTTTTATCATGCTAACTTGTTACATGGAAGTATAAGTCAATTTAAGTACATTACCCAAGGGGAATTTCCTAAGTCTAAATTTGCCTTAAGAACTCGTGGAAGTTTCTAGAAATTTCAGAGAACGTTGTTTACTTTCGGCGGTCTTCCGTTCCATATTGCTCACTCACCGACTCATACGCCGTGCCAAGTGCTTGAGATCATTATACACTTAGCATATTTGTAGATCACCACGTAGTTCAATACTCCACTACTCGTAGGTACCGATAGGGAAATAGTCACGAGTTTTAGTTATCAACACTTATAACCTTAAAATATGATACAAACCAAAACATCTCGCAGCCCACAACGTTATATCGGACAGTAATTTTATTGTCACAACACCATCAGGACGTGGGTAGCGGTAGTCAATCATAATTACCCCACACTAGCGTATTTTGAGCATCGGCGTCTAGTAAGCGCTATGGAAAATAGTGTTGCTGCGCAGTTGCGTCGAGCAGCATGCAGCAGCCGTAGTGTTGACTAGACTAGATGCTGAGAGGTGCTATTGTGGGGTCTCTCTTAGTTTACTTGCGTCGAAACGTCGGAATTAAATGAAAAAAAAAGGCAATAAACCTGTTATGTTTTAGTTTGTGTTCAAAACGCGAATGTTTTAAATGTTATGTAGGTACGCGTGATCAGCGGAGAAGGTGTATGCTGGTGCGTCCAGCGTATTTGTGGATACCTTCGCGTGGTTAAAATATCCGGTAGTGCATCTAATTCGGGGCCCTATATATTTAACAGGCCATCCTTTATGAGACCATTCATTTTGATTTATAATGGGCCGCACTCAGTTTAGCCCTGCGAATTCAAAGAGTGATAGTTTATAACTGTAGCAATGTATTGTTTTGTGCAGAAGCACGCGTAATCAGCTCACTGTGGATGGAGCTGGAGTCGGAAGCTCCCGCCCCGGAGCGCTGACGCCGGCGCAGCGAGCAGTTCCACCGGCCGGTGTCGCGCGCGCGCCTGGAGCGCCGCAAGATGTCCGCCGCCGGAGTGCCGCCCGCCGACGACTTCTTGTAAACCCACCTTCCCGAGCTTACTTGTAAATAGATGTTTTTCTTAAACTTTAGCATTAATCTGCGAGGTAAAAACGTAGGTAAGGTAAACGTCCTAGTGCTCGACATGTTAATGTCGAACAGATCACCCTGCTGTTACCTCTCTTGGCAATAACTTATGTTCCAAGATGACAATACATGTACTTATACAGTAATGAGCACTCGGATGCCTACCTTAATACCTAACGACTTTTACTGTGGGACGAAACTTGTATTACTTAGCGAAAATTTGATGATACATGGTAAGGTTGAAAGAACAACTTGTATACAAGCATGTAAATACGATGTGCAATGGGAAAGACTATTAGGATAGTTGAAAGTTTTGAAATGATATGATAGTATTGAGAGTAAGGCTGATGTGCAGTGTTTTTGGTTTATTTTTAACCCTGTCGAGAATAACAAAACAGTCAATATACGTATATAATGCAATTATATCCAATGCAACATACAATTACCTATAGGTAGAAACATAAACACATGCTTAATAGTCTAATACGACTTTTACGTAAGCTTGAAATTGATAAGGTCGTGATACTCGTGATTTTTGCCACATTGACATAAAATTTACTTACATATTTACGTATGTAAATTACGCCGCTACCTAGGCGACAAGAATCACCGACAGAAAGTGGCGAAAACGTCGGTCTAGCCATACTTATAATTTATAATCGGTAGCGCAATAAATGTATCTGTATAACTGTATGTAAAGTTAACTTCACCCGCTAAATACTATACTAAGCTCGCGTAGAATTACCATTATTTCCGTTAGACAGCCAGAAAGGCCAAAGCATTCGCAACGCAAATGGCATGTGCAGAATGCGTTGCTTATTTATTATTTTTACCTTCATATTTTTATGTGTCACAAATTCATTCTAACTAGCGGAAAATAGCATCGAATCCCATTTTCATCAGTATTGAAAGCAGCCTTATGGAGGAATTAATGCTCGATCGGAATGTATAGCACATTTTTACCAAAAACAGGTCCAAACAACAGGAGAGGTAAAATTGCAGTTTTCATGAAATATATTTAATTTAGTGAATGTTGCCCCTGGAGTTTTTGATTAAGTGAGATAGGTTACTTACTACAAAAAGTCACTACCTTACACGTTCACCGCGAGGTGGTCGAAAGACTCCATGCACAGTATGCTTAATTACGAGTTATACAAATTGCCACGGCGAAGGTTTGAAAAGTTGTAAATAAAATGGTCCTGCTAGAGTATATTTTTTACATGATCCGCTCTATGTTCTTGTTGTGTGCTATTGTCACGATTTTAATTATTATTTGCATTTTGGTAGGCCGGAGTTTCCCAGAAACAAGAATGTCAATACAGATTCCACATATCACAATAATATTCTGGCTGCAACTTATGCAAAACAAAACCTCAATAACTAAACACAACCTAAACTGTTCGAAATGTTCGAATTTCCCCTTTGTTTCTCTGGCTGACAAGGCGATTGTCTAAATATATCCATATCATAACAAACCATATGGTCTATCGCATTTCATAGGACTTACCTATTTCAATTCGGCGAAAGGTGACAGACGTGAATAATATAAGGTATATTCCCCGTGGGTTACTTTATATTTGATAAATCCTCATGAATCTCATACTCTCACGTGTTCAACGTTAGATATGAGGAAAGTAAAACTATTTCAAAGGAATAAGATACGAAATGGAATGTGAAGAGAACCACTTATGAAGAAATTTATCTTTCAATTCTAACGATAATCTGTAGGTACATGGTGAAATATATTTTCTACTCGTCGACTATAATCTGTGTATTACAACTTCATATGCAACACTATAACACTATAACCTTACTCTTCAACGTTGGATAGTCTATGGCACTTCCGACACAAGCAGAATTTTTTCGATACGGTTAGTCAAATATAAAATTTTTGAAAATAGAACTTCATACATTTCGATAAAATATTTCTTGTTTAAGGAGACTCGAATCAATGCAAATTAGCCAACGATGGCGTTTCGGAACGTAATTTCGTCGCGGCATCTGTCATATTTCCTTCTACTTAAACACGCTGCTGCGTCGCCTCTGCTTTGTGATTGGCTGGCCAATCACAGCTCGCCGCGGTCAAGAGGACTAAACAAAACGATAGTTAAAAATAATTATTTATTTTATGTTGTATTATAGTAGAAACAATTGCGTCATAAATCAGAAACGCGCATATGACACCCTTCATATAGCGATATCCATAGACTACGAAAACCGCTTAGCGTTGCTTATCGAAATGCCATAGGCTACGGTGGCCTAAATCGAGAAAAAAAACTGTCTTAAAATTGAATTTAGCAAGGAGCAGGTACCAGGGCCTCATAGTTACGAGGAGGTGTCGTTGACCAACCCGATGACCCCGGTGACCGGGGCGCGTACGAGTATGAAGGTATCGCTCCGCTCGCGTATCTTAGCTGTATACGAGTACCTACTTTTGGTTTGTTTACCTATATATTACGATTCTACTAGTTGAAAGTATTTTTTTTTTGTCTCGTAGAAAATGTATTGTATACAATAGTGATATAATCAAGCTTTTCAATCTCGTACTCAGCAAGCTTCGTTGCTTAAACACGGAACTCGACTGAAAAGCTCTTTATTATATCACGATTGTATAAAATACTATATCCACATAGGAATAAGATACGAAATCGAATTTAAAAAGAGCCAGTTATGAAGAAATGTCTACTTCAATAGGGGGTATTACTGCAATGTTCTGCCGCCAGTGCAGCACTAGCACCCGTCGTAAACCATAGAGTATCTTATACATACTTACTGTGCCTTAAACTGTTTTTTGACAAGTTTTCACAGACAATAAAATATGCAATTGATGCATCAAGGCGGTTTGTTTACAAAGGGCCTACCGGGAAACGCGAAAATCGAAACTCGGCTATTTGCCTCTTTATCGCTCGAATATGCAAGTGATAGAGGAACCCCTCTAACCAGATAACAAAATTATAATTTTAAAACTAACACAGGACTTGATCGCGTACAAACTTACGTTTATTTATGGCCTGACGTTCCGAACGTGACGTTACGTTCGTGGTCACAGTTTGTACGCGATTAAGTCCCGTGTTAGTTTTAAAATTATGAGTGAAAATCGTGTTAGTTTAAATCAGTATAACAAAATTATAGTTGGTCAAACCAAATTGTCAGTCAATAAGAACAAAAAAACTATACTCATTCCTTTCTTATGGGTGCTAGTACTAGTGTAAGACATAGTATGATTCTCTCTGTCTATGTAAAATGAGACAGTCCGTTGACAAACTATACGTATCTCTCGTTTCGCGGTAGACCCTTAGATTGTGGTGATTTGTGGTAGTGGCGCCCCTACGCAGATTTTCGCATAATATTCCCTATTCTAACAATAATCTGAAGGTACATGGTAAAATATATTTATCCGCATAGATACCTACATACATAAAAGTAAAACGCCCGTCCCACTGCGAAAATTGGTAGAGGCTTATAAGAACCTTGTAGTCGATCAAATGTGTGTGCTTTCTAAACACATAAATCCTTGGAGGATATAACCAACGGAGACGCCTTGTCTGTAATGAGGGCTAACTCGTATGAATTCGCCGCTAGGGGCGCTAGTGTGGATGGTGGTCTTCGCAAAGTTCGAAATGTCAAATGTCACTTCAAGGACTGACAGCTATTCTTTAGTTTTTTGGACCACCATCAACATCAACAGAGGCGCCGGGGAGTTGCTTGACGACCGCCATCTTGGTGACATCGAGTCGGGATTATTTTTTTGTTTTTGCTCATTAACGTTGTTTGAAGTGTAATACTGATAGCTTATTATGCAGTAAACTAATGAAGACGTGTGCGGATAATGAAGAATTAATCTAGATACGAGTTTATCCACCGTTCTGGCGTAAACGCCAAGTAGCTCCACGTGGCACTTGTATAGTCGCTATCGCTTAATACAAGAGCTCATAATAACACAACTACCGAACAACGTCGTGCTCTAAGAGCATTTGGTATTTCTACCTCTAACCGTATCTGGATACCCCTAGAGGCCATAATTGTATTATTTATACTTTTACCGTACACTGGGTGATTTACATCAAGATCGAAGAAATATAACTCGATCCCACGTGGATCCCACTTTGACGTTGGCGAAATCATCGACAGTATCGATAGAGCCATTCTTCATAAAGATTGATTAAACAGAGGCGCCAACTGGTGAGCAAAAAAACGATAGCCCTCATTTGCTGTACAAAAAAGTCTGCCAATTTTTGCGGGGGAGGGGAACGTCAAATGTATACGTAACGTCAAAATAGCCCTGCCAGATAAACGTCAGTCCATACATTGTGTATGACCATTGGCCGACTATTTTCGACAGAGGGGAACGCCTGTTAATGGCTACTCCGTTTGGTTATATCCTCTAAGCATAAATCACTTTTAATTTGACGTAGTGGCAGTAGCTGCACAGTGTTGCCGCATTAAGAAATCGGCTTCCTACCCCTATTTTCTTGGATAAAGAAAAAGTGTCGGGTACTGGTTCCCTGTCGGTCACTGGTGCAATTTACCAGACTATACAATAAGTAATATCGTCCATATCATTAAGCAAGACTCCCGTGTTGATTGGCAAAGTCGTGCGACTTGAAAAATGCAATTAAGTATTAATATGTATTAGTTAACCCTAGAAATTATCTATTAGAAACATTTTATATTTTTTTTGATACGCGTTTTTAACGACTGTATTGGAAAGAAATGGTGACAGGTTTTCGTTTGATTATGTTATTATTCGCTAGCACAATGTTCGTCCCTATACTTTAACCCTTTACCTACGGGGACTTTGAACACCCAGTCACCGCTCAATACAATACGGGCATGTATTGGCGAGAGTCAGCGGTTTGACATAATTTCACTTACTTGTAACTTTGAAGTACCTGCTACAGCTACGTGCTTGAAATTTCACACGCACATTAAGTATAATATGTTTAGTTAATGACTAATCACTTGGTGTATTTATATTCACTAATATTTCTTATTTCACGCTAAATAATTTTAAGTTACTATTAGCGAATTTCTCAAAATTAAGTTTTCAAGTATTAAATAGTTTATTATATATATATGTAACACAACTAAAGACTTAAATGATGATAATTATTGAAATATTGCAAAGAATCAGGTACTTTAAATGTTGCATAGAAACAAATCTCTGCTACTGATGAAAAATAGTGATGTGCGCATATCGATACAACTGTCGATATTTCTGTAAGTACGGGATAGAAGCTCAGCAAGTTATGTTTTTAGTAAGATAATTATTATATTCCAATTTCAGTCAAAAAACTAAAAATAAAATACAAAACACCCACACGTCTCACTCCTACAACAAGTCGATGAAATATAAAACAACACTAGGACCGCCATATTGAGTTCAATTATTTGCGCTTCTGCAGTACGGGTGTCAACCCCAGTTGACAGCAAAAAAGCGGTAATTTTAAAAATATGTTTATGTCAGAGCCATCTACCTAAACATAGATATTTTTTTGCACCTATATTAATCCCAATGCATAATGTGACCGCTATTACCAAGACAGACGGTCAAGACAGACAGAAGGTCTCGTTTTGATTTAAAAAAATATTGAACATGAACATATCTTCGATCAACTACAGTTGACACCCGTACCTACTGCAGAAGCACCGCAGCGGTGTTGCCTTACTGGCAACTCTGGTTGACACCCGTAGGTAAAGGGTTAAACTCTTCAAAGTACCTGAATATAAAACCAAACTGGAAAAAATCTGTATAGAATTTTCGTTGCAGGAATATTGCGATTTTGTAGGTAATATCCTATCGGTTCCACAAATATTTTCATATCCTGAGCCAAATACATTCGCATGATTTAAGGAAGCTTGTCAGCAACTTCTTTGGCAAGATTTACTGCCGGGGATTCGATTTGGAACTTGTTACTTTGAATCAGCTTTGAATCGGGTTACTTACCTATAAAAGAGGGGCTCCCGGAGCAAGCGATTATAGTCTTCAAAATTGATAAGACAAGGCTTTGTTTCGACTCCTGCGGTTTTATTAATTAAATAGATACCTTCAGCATAACGATTACTCAGCACCGAGACAAACATCGTTAAATTAATAATCTCTAATATTTTTGCTAGCGCGCTGAGACTACTTAGAACATCGGCCATAAAATGAGGATCGCTCTACCGTAGGCTGTAGGCTGCAAGGGCGTAAGTTTGCAGGAGTTTGATTAACACATAGGTCCTTTTTTCTACTGTTAAGGACTGAGCTAATATTTATTGCTCAATCCGCCCGGCCAGAATTCTGATTAGGCGTTTTTATTTTCTCATTTACGAATTTGTGCCCGCACGCGGAATTTCGATGAGGCTTTCTACTTCATTATTGATTATGAAGGTCGTTACTTTATTTAAAAAAACTTAATTTGTCTGCAACTTAATACACAATTTTAGAAAATCTTTTTTTATTCACCACGTCTACAAGTTTCTTACCTTAACATAGAATCGGTAATATTGAACACAGTACACACTTAATTTTAATTATAGCCACGTAAAGTAGATATTTTATTAGTTAGTTATTCACATTCAGGCCCACGGCATAGGTATACGCTACAGGGATCGGATACCGGTATGTGTGTTGTGTGGGAACGGGAACGAAACCGGTATTTATTCGTTTTTTGCTAATTATTTCATTTCTAATTAGGCAATCTAATAATACGAAATCGTTACTTAATCACACAACTGAGTCCTACATTTGGAGTATAAAATACTTAATTCGAAATATATGGTTATTTCGAAGTTTTTGCAAAAAACCGGTTCCTATTCCTGATACGCTACGCCGTGGGCCTAGATAACTCGACAAACCAACATAATCATTTGGAATAAAACTAATGGAATTTAATGGAACTGTATATCTGCAAGTTTGAACTCTGTATGTAACTGTTTCCTAAATAAATATAAAAAAAAACCGGCCAAGTGCGAGTCAGACTCGCGCACGAAGGGTTCCGTACCATTACGCAAAAAACGGCAAAAAAAATCACGTTTGTTGTATGGAAGAACCACTCAAATATTTATTTATTTTCTGTTTTTTGTATTTGTTGTTATAGCGGCAACAGAAATACAGCATCTGTGAAAATTTCAACTGTCTAGCTATCACGGTTCATGAGATACAGCCTGGTGACTGACAGACGGATAGACAGACAGACAGACAGGCAGACAGACAGACGGACAGCGGAGTCTTAGTAATTGGGTCCTAAAAAGGGGACGGGACCTTTGGGTACGGAATCCTAAAAAATAACTATAGTGGTGTTCAGCAAACGTATCCTAATCAATTAAATAATTTTCTGTCAGCTGTAAATTCACCGTGATTGTGGATTACCGTAGCGCGATGTGCGCAGTGCGACCCTCTATTTAAATATTTTACCGCTTTGTCGGCGTTATTGATATATAACTATCGCTAACTTTGAGTCCCGAACGGACAGACATATAGACAGACGGACACGGCAAAAGGGTTCCTAGTTGACTTTGAAACTAAAAAAATAGGTACTTATCGATGCCGATTTATTATATTATAGAAAATAAGATATTTCTTATTCATAATTCTGTTAGTAATACGCTAGGTATACCAAAGTTGATTGGATTATTAGGGTACAAGGTATACTCGTACATACAGTACCGGCCAATAATATATCACCATGTTTTTACGGTATAACTTTTTATATAAGTATAGTTGTGAGTGACTTCCACCTCACTATTTTAGGTAGTCTAGTAGTATTCCTATGTACGGGCGATGAGAAAAATTGGTGTCATGTAATGGTTTTTTCATACAGGTTTTTTTTAAATCTGTTGTTAACGTATTTTTTTTACAAGAGGTTTTTTAGTAATATGCTGAGTATCCTATTGTAATTCACAGTATTTCATTGCAATATTCATCATATATCATATATTTATATAAAATGACTAGTAAAATATGCAATCTACAAACTAACCTATATTGTTTGCTCTATACAAGCTCATACAAAATCACTCAAAGGTGATATATTATTGGCCGGTACTGGAAAACAGTCTGTCTTGATTGCCAAAAAGTTTTATTTTATGTACAGTAAAACTTGGTTAAGTGGGACCTGATGGATAAGTGAAAAACCCCAATAGATGGAAGTCATGCTAAGGTACTTATAATTTAGTACTGAAATATGTACCTTTACTATCTCCTCCTCCTTCCACTTAACCAAGTTTCACTGTATTTATTTAAATAAATAAATACTTTACGCATTAAGGCGCAGCACTTTGTTGCTAAAAGGTACACCTCGGAAGAATAAAATACAGCGAACACTTACGTGAGGATCCGCATACGATGTGAAGGCCACGTTAAGTTATTCAAAGTAATTTCTAGTTTTAATTCCGAACAGATGACACTGCTTAACGAGAACACGATTACATAAAGTTCGCTCGATTGAAAGTACGAACAACCCCGTTGACCTCATTTGCCCTCCAGGGGCAATTAATAAGGCTTTTTGATTCGGGATGAGTGGAAATTACGTGAATATTATAAGGGCTTCAAATAATTAAATTCTCTCGAAGACAAACAAACATTAAAAACCTAAAATTCGCTTTAAGATTGGTTAGGTTAGGTTTATCATTTCACGTTGTAGCCAACCGATCATTTCAAGAAATTATTGCCACATCATGAAATAACTTAGAGGATATAACCAAATGAAATAACCAATTGTAAGATCTGGCCACGTCAGATAAGTACATTGTTCTAAGACTTTCTTCATACAACTTTCAAGAAGTAGAAAGTTTAACATGCCTTTAAGGATAAAGTAAGAATATTAGGCTTTATATTCCGTTTATTTCATGTTGTCCACAGGAAAGACACACATAACCTTACGCGTACTCATAACTCATAACTCCTAGCTTATCCTACGGGAACTTTTTTATTTGAAAATTTCCGAGTAAACCTATGACTTACCTATAACCCTACATCAGTGTCTCATGTTATGGTACGAAGGACAAAATGTAGCAAACAGTACATTATGTACATCATTGATTTATGCGGCAATTATTATTATATAATAAAGAAGCACGAAGGAAGCCGGTTGCGATGTGGCTTGAAATTAGTCTGGAGTTCCCTCGCCACGGAGACTCATGTTTCACAGTCGTTCCGCTAGGAACCCGCCTTTATTAATGCTTGAACATGTATTACATAAAATATTATGCGAAGGTTTTGAATAACGCGAAAATTATGATTACGCGAGTTAGGATGCCTACTAGTTATTTGTTACGCAAAGTTGCTTGTTGTGAGTGTTTTTATTGAGGACCGAGAAAGCGAAGGATTTATAAAGTTGGAACCGCGAATGAAGTGAGTGAAACAAAGTGGAACCCTGAGCGTTACGAAGTTACATATTATTTTCATTCACACGAAGTTATAATATATTATATTATATTCGCCTAAGAGTCCCCGGCAAGCTCGGCCGAATTTCACTAAAACTACGTGTTAGATTGTAATGAAACTTTGCACATACAATGACATGAGATATATCTAGGTTTGTAATTAGTTTATATAGCTCTAGTATATAAAACAAACGATATTTCGTTTGCTCTATTGAGCAAAAACAAGTTTTGTATGAATAACTTAAATTCGCTGTATTTTTTTTTATTTTTTTACATAAGGTACATGCTTACAAACAAAATTTATAACATCGCCTGTGATTGAAGCGCTCAATTACCTAATCGAATCATGCACCTAAACAAAACAATTAGCAGCCTAAACAGTTATCGTTATACATGTATACAGGGTCGGTAATTCTTTTATTTTTAATAAGAAACAAAACTGCATTCAAATATATTTTTTGTTTGTCTAAAATTATTCTTGAGTACTAAATATTAGATTTTATGATATTTTGTACCACAGACGAATGTAAGACCTAATGTTTCATTTACTGTATCGAATAGTAGAATAAAATAAATAAGTAATAGGTATTTATATAATAATAAAAGCAATCAGGTATTTAATTTTCTTTTGTACAGCTAAAATTTTACAAAGTGGGAATAACTCGCTATAATCATTACACATTTTTTTACTGTCAATTAAATACTTAACTAATGGTTTGCAAATTTTCAACATCATATACTTACTTATATAAGTACTGAAGGTGCGGCCGTACACACTTATTTAAACCTTAATTAATTATGGAATCCGCTAACGCGTAATAAACAACTAATAAACTTTTTACTCACCACTTTTTTACGTTGATAGATTTTCCCTTAGACTATTCGTAGTTTCTTAAAAAGTTACTCTTTGTGAAATTTAAAATTGAAATTATAGTCCACCAGCAGGCCCAAGTTTTTACATCGGTCAACATATTCTAAAAATGCGCACTCACAGTTTAATTTATTCCTATGCAAACAGTCATAAGTATGTCCTACTATGCCAATCTGTGTATAGTCCACTTTTTTAGATATTCTGTTATATTATTATGGAGAGTATATTGTAGGCACTGCGTTTTTTAACAATTATTATGATACCGTTGTCATGTGCCTATTATATTTTATTATGTTTTCAAAATCATTCTGCAGTTGACAGCGAGCCTTATTAATATTTTTGATGAATAAAATAGGCACATGTCAGTTGTATCTGAACCTATATACACAAATTACAGACCTAGATTTACCTTATCCTATAGTAAGTACAAAGTTTCAGAGCAATCTAGCTAGTCGTTTTAAAATGAGAGCGTAACTACGTTTGTATCCTGGAGAACCGAGCTTGCCGGGGACTCGAGATGCAGCCAGAAAATTGAATATCTAGTCGATTGTAATCTCTATTTTTTAACGATTATAGTATTAATACAAACATTTGCAAAGCATATTTGACAATGGTAAATAAACCTTTAGGCAGTCCTTAGATGCTGGAAGAATAATATATTATTGAAAAGCTTTAGATATATCATGCATTTAAAAAATATGATTGTCTTTGTAATTGCAATATTATGATTCCTATGAACTTGCTAATCCACAGACACCAAAGTGGCAAAGTACACTTCTTAATTTTTAATTAGCCACAGTTTCATACCTATGCACTTTACCACTAGTGCAAGAAAAATTAAAATAAAATATCTAAGGGCATAATGGAAAAAAGCTTTTGTATGGCTTCATTATTATTGGATACATATTTGTAAAAAACTATTTGGAACTGAGCAACAAAACGCAGATAGTACTAACTAATGTGCCTGACTAGGGAATGCTCCCGGTACTGTTTGTATGGCGAGAACGGAGAATTCCCGGTTCCCTTACTCTATTTGTATAGAAAACCAGTACCGGGAACACTCCCTATTCCTGACCCATGTAGGTTAGGGTACTAACGTGATATCGGAGCAGCCAAGGTGCTCAAAAATATCTGAACACACACTAACGCCTTGACAATAGCCTTGGCCGCTCCGATATATTTTTGACTGTACATAGTAGGTATCATATGCAGCGCATGTGCGTTCGATACGTTTTTATTTTAATAATTCAAAAATACCAAAGGCATAATAAAATGGCCACAAAAATTATCTTACGGACAGGGTAAAGCGAAGCTATTCAAGTTTGTGTAAGCAAACAATAAAATGTATATTGAATTTCAAATATAGCTTAAGTATTCATAAAAAATGTACTCTTATGGAAGTAGGTATGTGTTGAAACCAAAAGTCGTTATAGTAGAAGTAATGGAAAGTTTATCTAAAGAATTGTTTGACTCGTTTATTACTTAGTTCTAATATAATTGTTACTTTTAAAAATGCAAATTCTAAAAAAACATAATATTGATGTTAAAGTACCTATGATTCTTGACAGTTTATAAGAATTATAAGTGTTAAAAGTATACACTGGATTTGATATCCATTCACAGATCATTTGACTGGATCACCTGTTATATTTACAGATAGTTTATGCAAGTAGCGGTGTCCAAAAAGTTAAAAAAAGTACTCGGAAATTTCACTGGAAACAAAAGAAAGTAAAATTTGGAAATAAAAATTTTCGATTCTCACAAATATATGAAAATTTTCCCGATTTTTTTTTATGTGGTAATTTCGCAATTTTGAAAACTTTACGATGGCACAACGGTAGTTATTTTCGACGAATACATATTTTATACTCGTCTTGGTGATCCGGCTGTATCCTATGTCCAGTTTCAATACTGATTTATTCTTGCTTGCTGAATTGCGCTTCAGGGTCCTATTGAGTCACCTGGAGATCTCAAGATATATTCGTATAACGTATAATATAGGTAATCATTCGTTTTAGCCACTCAGATGATTATAATGAATAAATATCTCAATTGTAGGTAAGTACTCTTGTCTCAATTGTTGACTTTTTGTTGCGTTGAAAATTATTTTTTGTAATCAACAATAAAAGGTACTAGTCAGATACACAGTTTTATATTAAAATACTGTTTTATGTTGGAAAGTCTGAAAAATATTTTGAAATTGAGAGCTTACCGCTTAGCATGACTTGCGTTGTCGCGCGCGACTCCATATGTCGAACGCGACCTCAAACTGGTATATTCTGGTTTAACAGTAAGTCATGCTAAGAGGTCTGATAGCAAATACTTCATGCCATCTTACAGCGTTGAGTTCACGTATTTTAATCGATAAGTATAGAAAGCGTAACACCAGCATCACACTAATAATATGTTAAACGGTGTTAAACTAAACTGTACAATAAGTGAATCACAAATGTATTTAAGGAGCCACCACACTTGCAGACGCCAAATCTGCTTGAACAGCTCCGAAAAAGCTATGTCCATATTGTTGGTTTCGGTTCACTCGTACATAAAGAATGATTCGGCGACGATCAATGTGATGACACACTTAGATGACATTCGTTCAATTCTCATTGTCATTGCTGTGTTTTTGTATTTAGTATCGTGTTACAGAACCTTACAAAACAAAAATACTTGGATTTATTTCATGCTGCATCAATATTTTAGGTTAAGCATTGTTTACCTAGTTAACTGAGACCAATGTTTTTAATGTGTGTACCTAATCTTACATTTATAAGAAATAGTATAGTGATTAAATCGACTGGCTCTTATGTACAAATACTTAACAATATATCTAAAAATTCTATGGAAAATACTATGAGTAATATCTTTTATATAGAACGTGTTGTTAGTATCCTAAAATTTATCATTGCCGAAATGTATAGGGTAGAAATGTTATACATAAGCACGGCGAGAGTTTTATGTGGTCAAATACATTTTTTTCCTGAAATCGTACGTACCCTACTCGGATTTGTTACATGAATAAGTTTAATGAATTAAACAATTATGAATTTAAGGGTAAACAATCTTAACGTGTCTTTTTATTGAAAAAAAAATAGAAAAACGCTTTTAAAAAATTTGTTTATATTACTAATGAAAGCAAAATAATGTAAAAGATCTTATATGTTTATAATTTTAACATATGCTATGACTTATTTTTCAAAAGTGATTTTTACGGTTCCGTAGCCAAATCGCAAAAACGGAACCTTTATAGATTCGTCATGTCTGTCTGTCTGTCTGTCCGTCCATCCGTATGTCACAGCCACTTTTTTTCCAAAATTATAAGAACTATACTGTTGAAACTTGGTAAGTAGATGCATTCTGTGAACCGCATTAAGATTTTCACACAAAAATAGAAAAAAAAAACCAATAAAACGTTAAAGGCGAACGCTGTAAAGGGTTCGAAACGTCGGGATGTATTATAAATTATATACGCGGTAACCGAAGACAATATTAAATAAATTTTGGGGTTCCCCATACATAGAACTGAAACTCAAAACTTTTTTTTTCATCAAACCCATACGTGTGGGGTATCTATGGATAGGTCTTCAAAATGGTAAAATGTGTGTGTGTGTGTGTCCCCGTAACTACGAGATCTAGTAAGTAGTTTTTTTTTAATACGTCATAAATCGTAAACCGCAATTTACCTTTCACTCACGTACGGAACCCTCAGTGCGCGAGTCCGACTCGCACTTGGCCGGTTTTTAATCAAAAGACACATCAAGATCGCTTACCTTCTTTCTAATGCTAAAAAAACGAAATACTTATAAAGAAATTCCCTTTTAGTAGTTATCTAAGGAATGTTCCCGTATACCCTGTTATTTTTTAAATAGTGTTATAACGATTTTTGATAAAATAAACTTGGACAGAACCCACCTCTGATACTCAGAACTATTCTTTTTATGACTACACAACACACTACATGTGCATGAAAAGTCTCCAGTCTCAATTTCCTATTTTGTAACCTACTTTAGTTACGCAATTCAGATCTTGATCGAATAAATATTGTACAATTAAATCTCTAGCCAAAGTACAATCACATTACTGTACTATGGTCCAAAACTCGAATTATTATTTTTGGTGTAATTATTATTGTTATTTTTGAAGCTGTTAAGAAAATAATTTCATAAGTATTTGTAAAAAAAACACGACTACTTACTGAAACAAATGAGATTAAAAAAATTATGTCAGTGCATGTTTGTTTCAATCGGATTCAACAATACCTAATGATAGTAATGATAAAATAATGGATAATTTTTATTTAGTGGTACACATTTATGTTTGATGTACATATTCAATCATTCAATGAAAGTTAAATAATTTAACTACAATTCTCGTAATTTTACCAGAGAATTTTCATATTAACAATTATAATTATAATTATATTTTAAAAATAAAGAGATGGCTAATGAGTCAAAACTCTCAGCGGTTATAGATTTCGCATACACACTTTCATCCCTCTTTTCACCCCCTGGCAGTCAGTCAGTGTCGATCAGTCAGTGTCAGTCAGTCAATGTCAGTCAGTCAGTGGCAGTCAGTCAGTTATCTCGTCTCATCTTATCTTGCCTTGTACCTAATCTTTTATCCAATCTGCATTTTATTAATTCCCCATACTTCAACCCCCTTTTCACCCACTGAAGGAACGGCTAATTGGTCGGGGTTACGGGAGTATTTCGGGGATAATAACTATTCTATATACTTCCCCATAACTAAAACTATCTCCATTCGGTTCAGCGGTTATTGAATTCCCATGCAAACTTCCACTCCCCTTTTTACGCCCTTAAAGGGTGATTTCTAGGATAAAAACTACCCTATGTCCTACCCCGGGACTATTTCTAAACCAAATTTTATCTAAATCGGTTCAGTCGTGTAAGCGTGAAGAGTTAACAGACAGACAGGCAGACAGACAGACACACTTTCACATTTATAATATTATAGTATGGATTAACATAAGCACATTGTGGCACTCGTGCATGCGCGACAATAATTAAAGAATTAAAAAAATCACATTGTTATTCAAAAGACCCCATTACTAGTTCTACTAGCTAGTATTGTACTGTAAATTTGTTAATTGGTATGTGATTCGTAAATACACATGTAATTAGAGTTAGACCAAAAAAAGTCTGCAACGATTTTGATAGCATACGCAGTGTAAGTGTTATTTATACGTCATAATTTCATTGAAGTTTGACGTTTAAAATAACACTTGCACTGCGTGTGCTATAAAAATCGTTGCGTAACTTCTAAGTAGATTCCAATGGTTATGGTCTTATGGTGTTAAAAGAATAAAAGATGCCAATATATGCTTCATAGAGTTGTATTTCTGTATTATCACTTTGTTGTTTATTTGTAATTATTAAAACCATAACTTAAAGTGTCCATCAATTAAGTAGGTACCTACGTTGGTTTGTTGATCTAGTGTCAAAAGTTTGTTATTTTCATAGTTTATTTTTCTGCGTAATTAAATGCTAATACCGTTATACTAGCTGCATTGTTTTAATATTTACTGCTAGTGTAGAATTTTTACCGTAGGTATAATTATAATTGAATCGGACATAGTATAATTTTATTTACAACCTACATATAAAACTAATCTTAATAAAACTTAAACCGACTTCAAAAAGGATAAAATAATATAAATTACTTATCCTGTTTTATATGGACTAGCAACTGATACGATTGAAGTCGTTGCCAAGCCTAATTTCGAATAATCGAGTTATATACCCAGTCCTTAAAAGATATCTTTGAAAAAGTAAATCAATAATACCTACCTAGCCTTTTGAGCTCAAATCTGAAAATAATTTACCATAGCTAATTTTTACTGTTTATTAGGTCAAGATTCTCGTTATACCTGACTGTATTCTGCGACAGACTTTTGCGCCGATGTATTAATTAATCAACGTCCAAGACTCGCAAAAACATTACCTTTTAAAAGCCTCACAAGGCCGACAAAAACACGATGTTACAGGAAGGAAATTAGATCATGCGTTAATACCAGGCTATAATTAAATTTGTTCCGTACCTAAGTAGGTATTCTTTTTTTTGGTTGTGGAGTTTACTATATGTTAGGTATTCACAGATCTATCACTGAAACGAAGCGTAAGTAATCCTTGTCAATAAATCTAAACAAGTCAATGGCAGCTGAGCACCCACGGGGCATGGTCATCTATAGGGTATTCGACTGTTTTTAAAATAAACTATTTTACACCATGCATGAAATAAAGCACCAGAAGATTAATAGATAAACGTAGACAGCAGTTATTTTTAGACACAGTTTCTATTTTAAAACCCGTATAAAACTATAAAGAGTAGGTAATTTGATCGTGACGTCACATGCTAGTGTTTCATATAAATTTCATAGTACCAAAATCGTTTTGACAGTTTCGAAAAAAGAAACTGATTCGACTAGTAGTAAAATACCCTATTGGAGAATTACAGGTAGAGTTGACTTGAGAAAGGGCATCACCATCTAATTACACTTTTTTAGAATTTCTAGTATCGATGTACCTACTTGCCCTGTGAGAGACAGGATTTAAGGCCCAGTAAGTTCGTGCTCTTCTCTCACTGGGCGTAAGAGTGAGCGAGATGGAAGTGCGTGCCCGGGAGCGCGGATATCATGTTTTTAATTTGAATTTTTGGCACATTTAAATAAAATAAAAGTAATCAATACGTTCCCAACATGCAACAAGAAGTAGCCGATTTTTAAAAGCAATTATCATATTTTTAGCTATTGCGCATTATTTGTTACAAATTTTTAAAGTGCATTATGTTCTATCAAACGAGTCAAGAAAGAACCCGAGAAAGGCCAGATTGCTAACTACTAATTAAATTTATGGCAATTTATTGATCTAAAAAAAAGCGCTACGACTTTTAAAAGACTACGTTTTACGATTTTTATTTTTTACGCATTCCGAACCTACTGCACCTTAAAATTCTTGGCCGTATCTCAGCTGTAAAACCGTAAAACGAAAACTCTGTGCTTTCTAACGTTATAATACCTACTTGTTCCGATGCAACAGAGTTCGTCTAGTCTAGTGAAAAAAAGGCTCAAGGCAAAACTGGCAGAGCCGTACTTATTGCTTGCCCTAATAATAGTAACAGCCCATTCTACACCTGTTAAAAAAATCCTACCCAAAATAATTCAAGAAGGAAAATCGATTTGCCCCTATAAAATTAAACTACAATTGTTTTTTTTTAACCTATAGGTAAGACATTATTTTTATACAAACCTCAGACATTGCTCTGACTAGACGAAAACATATGATTCGGGGCTCGTATTTAAGAATAAGAGTAGGTACTCGTATGTACGTTACGTGTCATTATGACGTCGCTGACGTCACTTTGCTACCTGGGATGACATGTGGCAGTGTCACATAAGTAGTTAAAAACTGTACAATCAAAAAATCTATTTTGTTGGATGTACCTTGTAACCATGTTTGATGGCATGCCCTCGGGAAGTGCAATAGTAAAGTAGACACAATCGCTGTTACATTGTTACTGTATTATTTTAATAAAATGTCTATAGAACTTAACTTTTGTTTAGGTATATTTATCTATTATCAAGGAAATTAAAACATGTATATAGGTTCCTTTGTTACAATAATAATAAGTTACTTTTTATCTAAGAATTTATATCGGATTTTGCATTATAAATTCATGCCAGGACATCGAAATTGTAGTATGACGAACGGCACGCTATCGCGCCTGATGCCGCGCTATAACAATAAATATGATGAGTTGATGATCCATAGACCGCACCATAGGTACCTGTTCCTGTTAACCTGCTGATTTTAAGAAGGGCAGGGATCCAGTAAAGATCTTTACAAAAGTAAGTCACATAACAGTCACGCTATAAAAATGAATAAAGGTAGGTAGATTTTTTACATTATTCCAATAATAATGGGATCGTAGTCAAACGGGAGCACAAAATATGATTTATTACGTGCCTAATTCTCTTGTAAATTCGAGTATGTACACATAAAAGCATACGTGTCCGTGGGAACAACAGATTACGAACTCATATGTTGCAGCTTTAGAAGCCCGATGGAGCGTAAGGTTTTAGGGGTTTATGTACTAAGCGGAGTGAAACATTATGGGCATCAAGCATAGGGGGATGTTCTTTTGAAGGCCTTTAATATAATGTAAAAATGATTACGAAGTTTCAGTAAGTTTTATAATGCTGAATAGGTACCTAACTTTTTGTGATGTTTTTGCGTATATCTTTCGTATAGGCACTTTGAGGAATCACCGCGTTCGATATTGTTTAACCCTTTAAACGCCAAGAACCCATAAAGTGGTCGTTACTAGTCGTGCCCACAGCGCCAAGGACCACTATAAGGGTTATAGCGGATGCTATCAAAGTAACCTTGACACTTTCAAGTAAAGTTTACATTCGCTCGCTTGCGCCCGTTATCTTACTCAATACTCAATATTTTATTGCAAATTCACAAAGTAATTGTACAGGTGGTAAACTTAAAAGCTAGGTCTTTGTGAACCCTGTTGGGCACTGCAATATACCTACTATAACTATAACTATAATTTACAATTCCAAGGAGAGGATAATTTTTGATTAATTATTTTAACATACGATAATTATAAGCAAATGTAAAAATAAAAAGTAAAATGTCAAAAATACACTCTTCGTGTCGAAAGTTTTAATTTCAATGTCATTTGTCATTTATTATTCAAAACAATATTATATAGTATTATATTAACAAGAACAAAATAATCTATAGATATTATTGAATTATAATCTGTTATTAAAAAATTCGCTTAGAGTGTAATATGACTTATCTAATAATAACTGTTTGATTTTATTTATATATATATTATCATTTTCTTCTTCTTTTATAGTCCGGGAGCTTATTATATATCTTAATAGGCATTACTCAAGGGCCTGATGACAGTAGTTTAAGTTTACAAGGTGGTGGGATTAGTCTATTCTTGTTACGTATCGATCGTGTAGAAGGTAGGTCCTCTCCTTATAGAATTTCCTATGCTTTCGAACGAATTTACACATTTCTAATATATACATAGATGTAAGGGTCAGCAGTCCAAGTTCAGAAAAATAGGGTTTGTGGGTTTCGATTTCGTCAAGTGTTTTATTTATTAAGATACGAACAAGCTTTTTCTGAAGGGTAAAAAGTAATGTAGCGTTGGTACTATTACCCCACATAATAATACCGTAATTTAGCCAGGCATGTGCATACGCGTAATATGTTGTTAGAGCTGTCTCTAAATTTGTCGTTACTTTAACCTCCCGAAGCGCATAGACGAATTGAGATATTTTTTTCCTAATTTTCTCTATATGAGATTTCCAATTCATGTGACTGTCTATATCTAAACCGAGTAGTGCAAGTGTAGCGCTTTGCACGACTTCTAGCTGAGTATCTTCGTAGGTGTAATCTATATCTAGTGACGTTTTCTGGTAGGGGTAGAATGCAATTATTTTGGTTTTCTTATAATTTATATCGAGGTTATGGTCTCTCATCCAGGAACTGATTACATTTAGGTTAGCTGTAAGTTTCTCATTGACGTCTTCAGGGTTTTGACAAGCTGTAATTAGTGACACATCATCGGCAAATAGCACACAGGGATCATTTGTGATTTTAGGGAGGTCATGATGTAAATAAGGAAAAGCAAACATCCAATAACGCTTCCTTGCGGGATAGAAGCGTTAAGAGTTTCAAAATTTGATTTTACATTTTCTATTTGTCCAGTTGCAAAGTTAAAGTGTTCTATCTTGGCGTGACAGTGACGTTTTTGTTTATGATATAAAGCGTTCAAAAGGTTAAAATTCAGTAGGCGTCATGCTTATCGCATCAATACTGATAATAGCGTAGCATCTACGAGACAAATGCTTTTTTTTTAATGATAATTAGAAGTCACTTTTTTACCCGCTCGATAGTAAGAGACAAACGCTCTATTCTTCGTTTCGACGCAATCTGACGACACGTCTGTCCGTTTGTGTGCATGTATGTTCGCGATAAACTCAAAAACTCCTCCTTGCTTCGTTCTTCTCAGTGCTGAGGGTCGTGACCTCCTACGTGGAGCACATGATTCCGGATGGCAGATTTCCAGGCATTCCGATCTCTTGCGACTTCTAAGGCATTATGGACCTTGATGGATAGCGATTTGCTTACCTGGTCGGACCGCTGCGTTGGAGTCAGGCCCCTTCTCTTTCCTTCCACCGAACCAGTGACCATGAGCTTTTTCAGGTTGTCTCCAGTCTTCCTGGCTATGTGTCCGAAGAAATCAAGTACTCTCCGGAGACGTGTGGTTGTAAGCCTGGTGGTTACTCCGAGCTCCTTCAGTATTGAGGCGTTGGTCCGGTGTTCGGTCCAAGATATGCCTAGCATTTTCTGCCAGCACCACATTTCAAAGGCATCATGCAATGCGCTTTCTCAAACTCAAAAACTACTGAACGGATTCCCATGCGGTTTTTACCTATCAATAGAGTAATTTTTGAGGTAGGTTTAGGTGTATAATTTGTTAAGGTTTTGTGTAACCCGTGCGAAGCCGGGGCGGGTCGCTAGTATCATGTATGACGGTTTAGATTTGAAGTCGGTGGATTGTTTCAGTGTGTGCGTGTGCTCTTACTCGTACTTTGTTTGTGAACTTTATATAGTAGACCATTGCGTAACGCACAGACAAGAAATTTGATTTATGTACACCTAGCTGCAAAAGTGCATGACCACTATGGATGAATTCCATCCATAATGTATCCATGCAGTTTTGCAGCGCATTGTACCATTTCGTATCTTGTTATTGTGTAAATTTAGTCTCTCACCGGTTGTCTTTACTTGAGTAAGGAAAGTAGGGAGATCCAGTGGAAGACTATGATAATATCAACATCGTGACTGGCGACAATCGCCCCGCGTTTGATGATTGTGTCTCCGTGTATGTACCTACTCGTAAACATAATTGAATGCGAGGTCGTATATGAGAATCGTATAAAATACTCGCTTCAAGACTATCGTTTACCGTAGCTGAATATTTAAACTAATTTAAGTATTTATTTGTTAAATATAATACTCGTACTATAATCGCCTCTGCTTGCACAAAATTAGGCGTATTAACCTTTTCAACGCCGTGTCAAACACAAAAGCTGTCATCCAGACGCCACGTCACCGAAGTGTCAAAACTGAAATTGAACTTTATGCATACACATGTAGGTCTATGTTGCTCTGTGGTCTATGACCGATTAATCGGTCTTTGGCGTTGAATCTACGGTGAGTATATATCGGTCATTGGCGACCAAAAGGTATCTGTTATTATACTGTTTAACCTTCGAGCAACAAATGAGGGGGTCGATTTGCCGAATGCATTTTGAAAGTGTGACACACAATAGGACAAACACACCTGGTAGATTATTATACAAAAAAATAATGGATTACTACTATTCCGTCTTAATAACAAGGGCTTAAAAGGAAATTAATCAAACAACTAGTAAGTAAATAATGTGATTATATTCTTAATTTATTAACGAATACATTTTGTTAACGAATTCCAGTTTGACAACGTTTTCGTCAATTCTGTTAACTTAAGTCTCGTACATAACGTACATTTGGGTAAGTAAAAATACTAAAGCATCGATTATCTTTCCAGTAAAAATTAATGTTCATCAATACATTTGTCATTCATAAAATATATAAATATACTATAAACATAATAACATTATGTGCAATAATGGGTGACTCAGCACAAATAAAATAATCATTAAAACAAGTTTTTTTATCATCTTCCTTTTGTCAAACACTACTTAATATAAGTACTTGCTCGACGTAAATAATTAACTAGCACAACATGAAAAATTAAATATTATAATTATTAGTTATTAAATTTGTGCAGTCGTTTACAATTGGATTGCAGTACATTATATTAATAATTTAGTTAAGTAATGTTATAATCTTTAAGATTGTCATCAATACAATTATTTCTTTACTAAAAATTAATTACTAACATTATAGGTGTCCTTAGGCCTAGCGCCTCTCTTGCCACCAGTACGACGTGCTATGATCCCTGTGTGTGTAACTCTGGAAAGGCCGCAACATAACCTACGCTACGGCTTGGCTTATTATTATTAGCACAGGATCTGAGTTCATTCATACTGCATGACATGACAAGCCGCGTCTTCATCAATCCTACGAGATAAGCAGGTATTGCAACTGAATGTCAATAGTTACTTAAAATTGCATTTCACGTAACATTTAGCTTTAAAGCGATGTCTACAGTTGATTTATAATTTACTGGAATGAACGTGATTTAATGAAAAGAAATGACGCATTAATTATTTCTTTTAAAGTACTTACAATTTAATTTGCAGTTGTGGGCAAGAGCTCGCAATTATTTACAATGTTCGCTAGCAAAATTAACTGTAAATAAAGTGACCGAATGCCGAAACTCAAGCATATTAACATCTTCGCTGCGGCAATTAGTCTCTCGCAATCAACCATACTTTGCATGGGGTCTCTCGACCCCCTACCGCAGTGAACGTTCAAAGATAACCAGTAAACAATACCTACGATAAGTTGCCTACCCCAAAAGCTCTTTTTATAAATGGAATACCTTACCTATCATGGTTAACGAAATTAAATTACTTGCTAGCTTTTCAACATTTAATCCGCAAATCTGTCGCTTGAACTCATAGCAAAATCAGCAAAAACAACCCGACCACGCCGTACAGCACGTACTCAACACGACTCGTATTAAAGTAAAATACTTATGACATTGACGAGGGGAACGAAAAATAAACCTTCAAACAATGAAAGTAAGGGCAAAAATTGATGAACAGGAAAATTTTTAATATAATACATGACGGATTGAATTTTTATTAGTCTGGAAGCTAATAAAATGAGACTGGAAATGTTTTTGATTAAATCTGACCTAACTTTTCCAATTGTGGTGACAATTCTGTTTGGTATTAGTCCAGAAGGCGAGCTTAAATTTCTCACTAAGAAAATATAATGTATTTTTTTTAGTTACAAATCGTTTCAAAAATGAGATTTAATTTACAAAATCGTATAGTCAAACACAATTTAAAAATACATAAAATAAAAAGCGAATTATGTCGATATTCCTATTTGTGACAAGATAATCACTACGCAAGGTCCATATATACTTACGTATATAAAAAATAAAGTTTTTTTTTTTGCGTTTAAAGCTTTTGTCTTTAACATCTATAAAAAGAAATAAAGCTAGAAGCATTTTACAGCACATCACAACACATCACATTATCAAAGATTTAAAATGGAACCTAACAAGTAAATTTATTCCCACGTATTAGACAAGTGAGCAGTCTTTCTTTTTAGAAATGGTTAGACCAGGGGTCGGCAACATTTTTTGAAAAAGAGCCAAACACAGCAAAACACCAATAATACGTAGTTCAAAGAGCCGCAAGTGTTGTTTTCAGTGGTTTAAGAACTCTCAAGTGTTATTTTTTGTGTTGCTTAATGAGCTGCAACCTTTAAAGAGCAGCATGCGGCTCGCGGGCTGCGGTTTGCCGACCCCTGGGTTAGACCTATAAAGTCATATTATATGACTTACAATATGGTTACAATGCGTTGATTTTGTTAAATATACAGTTCAATGGGGTTGGCCGGTCGAAGTATTTAGCAGATGGCGCCAGCATACCTTGCCCTGTCAATTCCTAGAATTGTGTCAAATTATTGTTTCTTAATGGAATTGTATGCCCTGGATGCCAGCCCTTTAAGCCAAATCTCATAGAATAAAACGAGAGAAAGAGGCAAGCTATTATGGCGCCATCTATGCAAACCTTTGACAGTTGCCAATCCCATTATACCTCTAAACTCTCAACGGACTTATTCTAGATAATTCTCATCAAAAAATCAGTTACCATTTTTTGGCCTATTTACGTATTTGTGGTAAACAATATTACAAGAAGCCATCAAGTGTAATTTTACATTAAAATGTTAAGTATACACATACAAATACATACAGCAACATATATTATGAAAATACAGCTACAGACAAAAGTATTAACTCAAGTAATATACGTACATCACTTTAACTTACGTATTTATATTTAACAACACAAAATGTTACCATGAGGAGCTAGAAAACATTTATACATGTTTTCCTGTTAAACTATGTTTTAAGGAAATAAAATTATATATTATTAATTTCCACACTACTTAGGCCCGCCATGACACATTGTCTCAAATTTATAACAACACCCCAAACAGCAAACAAAATACGTGAATTTACATTACTTAATATGTATTGTGGTAAAAGAAAATATAACACATACTTGCACCTTTTTTACACTGAATATTATTTCAACCTGCTAACATGTCAAGTTTAACTTTGGCCGTAATCGGGCTCGTCGGTTAATAATATCGGTCGATTAGTATAATTTTAAATTTTAAGTCATGTAATTGTCAGTATAAATGTTTACACATTTCGTATAAATAATACACTGTACAGTACGGAAAGAAACCAACATAGGGTTGATAATTTTAAAGATGTGTTTCTGCTAACAAATTCCTTTGTTATTCTTCAAAATAAGAAAAAAATTCCAATCCACATAAGGTTAATCACTGGACAGTAAAATAATGGAATAGTTATAAATACTATAAACAAACTAGATATCATTGCAGAGAAATCGAAAAATTTATTTTAGATCCATTTTTAACTACATATGTAAAATGCTGGGCCATCATACTGGCCCACTAAGATGGGCCAGCGTGTACGACTAAGAGGGTAGTGGTGTCAGATGGCTTATGGCGCGGCGGGATGGCGATGTCGGTTTTTCGTCCGCACATCAAAGGTAGTGGGCCAGCGATGGTGCGTACGCATCTATACGTGGCCCATTCCATAGTGCGTGTTTTCAACCATCGCATGGCCATCTCGTTGGTCCAGCGCTGGGCCATCGTGTAGAGGAGCCATTAAATGTTGCGCTGTAGTATCAGTAAACGGTAGTGAACAATCCCCTCCTCTATCGTTACTTCAGAAACCGAACCGTAAGTAAAGTTTCAAATAACTGGATGCACTGTATCACCAGGAGTATTTATACTGGCCATCTGGATCAGTTTTGAATAACAGAGTTTTCGTGTTTTCACAATGAAATTGTAAAGATGTAACATGTCATTTTTTCTTACTAAGTCTCACAATTATAACTGACAGTCAAAACTGTGATAATTGATCGTGGGTGGGAACTTTACATCTCGTACCAATTCATAAAACTGACATTCCACGTTTATCTGGCAGCGTTTATCACTGTAGTATAAAAATAAATTTTATGAAATAGACTTCAAAAGGTATGAAAAATCTTATACGCGTAGGCTTAGGCGGCAGAGCTCCCGCCAGTTACGAAAAATCGATCACAAATTGAATTCCCGAGACACCCTTCGTAAAATCTTTTGTATAAAATTTTAAACGTAATTTATTTACAGAACATATATATAATTTAGCATTGCCTTTATTATATTACAGGACGTTACACGTGAAATTGAAATTATAATAAAACAGAATATAATACATTATAAAGAGCTTGGCCCTTCTTTTGATTGGCCGTACTTGACTGAAGCCTTAGTAACCATCATTTATGGGTTTCCATGTCAAAAGATACCTTATGCAGTCGTCGTGATGTTTTTTGTTACGGAAAGCGAAAATACGCTCTCCTTGGTCTCCCCGTATTCCTTTTTGCTTCATGATTACATTTCTAATTTGTCTTTCCCATTCCCGAAATATGAGGACATGAAATATCAACAATTTCGCCAGACCAAAAAGACGGCAGGAGCGCTTATATGCCATAATAATTCACAACCGTAAATAGTGTCCTTAAATTTTGGGATCGATGAGGCAAGCACAACACTGCAAGTTCGACCCGCAATGATAAATTATGAAACTTGATGTCACGACACGATGACTAGTTGTGCTAACTCAGGAGAGTCAAATTTAGGCCCTTTCTTGATTTGGCAGTGCGGAATCGAAACAGTACGCAGTAAATTTTGCTGATCGGTGTGTGAGGCCCATCCCCGCTTCTATACCAACCAGTTTGCCGGTTCCGCATCGTCAAGTCAGGTAAGCGCCTTTTTCAGTGTTAGTACGACCCGGATACCTGAAGAGGTTAGACCGGCGGTATAGTCCACAGCACGGCGGTCTTGTCTGCAGAAGTCGAAAGGAACGAGAAGTCGTCCGGGTGCCATCTGGCGGAGATCACCTTGTCAGGGTGCCGCGCCACTGGGACGCTCGGCAAGGCGCAGGTTAAATCGCCTAAAACAAAACACTACGTTAACAAAATCGATGCTATATATTTTAAGGTTCATTTAAAAAAGTGTTCAAATTACCGCCTCCAGCAGTGATGATCAGCAATGACCTAATGAAATATGCTATTATATGCTATAGGTATATTATATTATATCTATTCCGTGTCCGCCATACAATGTGCAAAGTTTACTACGTTTTATTGGATATGAACATCCTTTTTAGGGTTCCGTACCCAAATGGTAAAAACGGGACCCTATTACTAAGACTCCGCTGTCAGTCTGTCCGTCTGTCTGTCCGTCTGTCACCAGGCTGTATCTCATAAACCGTGATAGCTAGACAGTTGACATTTTCACAGATGATGTATTTCTGTTGCCGCTATAGCAACAAATACTAAAAACAGAATAATATAAATATTTAAATGGGGCTCCCATACAACAAACGTGATTTTTTTGCTGTTTTTTTCCGTAATGGTACGGAACCCTTCGTGCGCGAATCAGACTCGCACTTGGCCGGTTTTTTTTTACCCACATATTTTGGTAATCAATATTGATAATATATACAAGGACGCCAAAGTAAATTAAACACTTACGCGAAAACTAATAATCTGATGGTATTTAGGTTATCCTGTTCAGTCAGCAGCAGAAGTAGCTGAGCGAGCCATGTATTCTAAAAGAGCTGCACACACTCTTAGCATCTTTTAACAATAAAGTTGTGCAAAAATTATTTTGAACAACAGGCGTGCTTAGCTTTTGCTGTTGACTGTTCATACTGTATATGGTATGGAATAGTCATTGTCACGTGACGTTTCTCCTGTTTATACAGCAGTAAGATGATTCCAAAATGCACTGGAATTAACTACAATAGGATTTGGCTCGCGTCCAAATGATATACACTCATATACCTAAATCGTTTTAATAATGTTTTATAATTTATTGTAACAAAATAGGTCTGTGGAATTTTTGAAGAAATGTCTCGTACAATCGAAATCGTAATTAAAGTTGTACCATGATTAAGTAATTTGCGTTATCTAACCTCTGTTGTAATTTAGATATTTTATGTATAGTTATTACTTTGCAACGAATTATTAAGGTTTGTGAATAAGCATACGATGCTTTATATTCCAGCCACTATTAAGCGCTATTTAATGTAGCTAAGGTAGAAGTGCGATCATGCTTCAAAATCACGCAAAGGCTGAGCGACCCAAAACGAATTCTTGAGGAAGGTGTTAGTGTATAATTTGTAAATGTTTTGTGTTACCCGTGCGAAGCCGGGGCGGGTCGCTGGTAAATAATATATGGAAATGACAATTTCACATTGCCTCTGTGATTATGATACATTTTTTACAATTAGATACTATTGTCTATTAAGTGTATACTATAGTATTTTTCAAACTTGAAGGGTAGGCTGACACATGTGATACCCTGTAATCCCTCGCATTGAAACATTTTATAGAAATTCAGTTTCATTACCTCAACAAAGCTGTTTGGTTAAGTCAAATAAAATTCAACGTGAATTGGAAACTTAGAAAAGATCCCTGGCATGTAGGTATATGGTACTCCAGCTCAGATCGTTTAATGCAGACCACCATAAAACGCATGCAATTCATAAGTGTTGCTGGCGACAGAGCCGAAAAACTAGGAATAGGTTTCACACTTTCCAATATTTTTATTTAAGTTTACCTAATATCTGATAGTAACGAGATCCATTCTACCGACCGAACATTTGCGGCGGTGTTTAGTGACTTTACCGCGATACAGTAAATCTAACATATTTTGTGAATTAAAATACCTTTATTTTCACTTTTGCTTCTGACTATGCTTATTTCTTACTAAATGATGTGTTAAATCCAATACAATAATCACGTATGCCACGTCGTAATAATAAAAAGGGCATTTGTTATTAGTCATCCCGACGAGTTTCATTTAGCGCTTGTCATCGGGTCGGAGTACTGATATCGGCAAACATTTGTCCTATTAGGGTCCCTTGTTTGCTACAGTTGATTACGGAGCCAACGTGACATATGATACTAACTAACGACCCTGGGTTTGCGCGTTGGGGCATTTAGGAAGTATCCCAGTAGACTACATGACTCATGTACCACTGCCTCTGGTTTGAAATCCCGTATTCTGAACCACTATGTCGCAGTTTGGTTTTATTCTACAGTACTTAAAGCTTGATTTGCGCACATCCCACTTGAGTGCCGTTTATTAAACACAGGCCTAGTTTTTGCTAACAACGCGTGTCTCGAGTTATCAAGAAGTGCAACTGAAGAGGGTCAATCTTGGAGCCATAGTCGCATACAAGCGCCTGACTGATACATGTTAGATTAGAATCATATTTTTTAATGTTGAAAGCTACACTACCCACCAATGTTATATTACCTTTGTATTATTTGCTAGGAGCTTTTGTAGATATTATCAGATGAAAACATCGTGTGATAATCCTGGCAGACTTTTTGATTGACCGATTTGGAAATCTACAGTTAGATTTCCTAATAGGTCATTAAAAAAGTCCTACAAGATTCTTATATAAGTACCTACAAAATTCTTATTTCACACATTATCGACGTACTTTGACACTTTTAGGCTAGGTTCACACGGCGTAATTTTTTCTCGTATACCGTATACGGGAAAAATTAACGCCGTGTGAACCTAGCCTTACGATCTAGCCGCAGAAAGATGTGTCTTTTGTACTAAAAGTTTTTCTAACTAAGATAACGGGTACTTTTCGCACTGAATGCAGGTCAAGGGTAAAATCGTATTTTCCTTTCAAAATTTTCACATTACAAGGTCCGTGATTAGGGATGATTCTTCTATAAACATAAAAGAGAGTCCATGCTGGGTAGCCACAATAAAACGACGGCAACACACGATGAGAATAGGACGGAGCGAAAAACGAAAGTTAATTTTAGCCCTAAAGTTAGCAAATGTGTATGCAGGGGTGCCAAGCTAATAGCTTTGCTGACTTTCCTTCTAGCTGCAACGTTGATTCACCTAAGATGTCTTGAAATGATAGAACTGTACATGTACATGTACTTAACGCAAATAAATAAACAATAATCTGAATCTGAACGTGGAACAAAACAATGCGTATTCTATAATAAAAACTACTTCATGGCAATTGCGTATCGCATCCATATTGCTATTAGACTCGTATTTGAAACTTATACGCAAGTTTTAGAAGTCGATCGTGGGGTAACGTTAGCCGCGCAGATATACTAAGTAAGAGTTTGATTAGTTTAGTATACACTATTTATGAGGTATTTCTCTCACGTATTTTCCTATGAGTATTGCTGAAGCAAAGCCAACTTACGGCCTTGTCCGTGATGAAAATAACCACGTGTTCTCCTTAATAAACAGTATTTATGCCCCGTTTGCACCGCACGAGCGTATTAATGAGTTATCGATCTCGGGCGATACTAAGAAACCCCTCAGGACACGACCCAATAAGGTTGCTAATGTCGGTGCTAATAGAAAAATTATTCGCTGGTAGATTTTAATAAAGACTATTCCACCAAACACATTTTAGTGTAAAATGTTGCCAAGACGAAACCATAAGGCTCGCACTGTCAAAAATATATCAGATCTCTTGTCTACAAGCCAAGCTTCTAACTACAAGCCCTAATGTGGCTTGGCCGTTTCGTTACCCTCACATGGGCGTAAGGTGAGAAATTTATTCACTGTTCATAATTTTTTATTATACATTGTCATTGTATTTACTAACACATAGCTATAACGATGGTACTAACAATATTGTATGGAATTTTGAACGTTCCGAAAACAAGATCTTATTATTTTATTTTTATTTTTTTATTGTTTATATATTGTTCTTGTAGCACATATTGAAAATATTAATTTTCACATTTTTATCCTATCAAAATCCGAATTAATGAAGCATATGTATTTAACGTAAAAGCACATAGCACCTCGCACATGGCATGAACCACAACATTATATATCTTTATTCTAAAGATATTTGTGAAGTAAACCGTGACCGACGGAAACAAGCGTATTTTTTCTAATGGTCCATACCATAGCGTATTCTAACATGGGCTCGCCTTGCAGACCCATGTTAGGATACGACTGGCTAATTAATGGGCGATTAACGGACTGCCCAGAATGTGCTGTTAATAATACTGGATCTAATCAACACTTCGTTGCTTTACAATTGTAGTCGACATTAAATTATCAACCCATTTTCGTAAATACAATTTGTCAGACTAATTTAGGAAAGTTAAATGAGAAATAGGTAACAGACTTTACAATAAAAGTTGGCGCAGGTGTCAGATATTCAGATATTTTGATTTAACTAAAATTGATACAAGTATCGAATAGTCGTTTATAGACAAAAAACTTTCATCCGTTCACATTCGTTCCATTCGCCTCTAACTACATAAACCTATATAGAACTGGCAGCAGCAGCAGCGGGACAAAAACGTTTGCCAAAGAAGTCGCATATCGAGCGAGACAACCTATTTCACATAACACTATTAAAAAATACAAGAAACTTAAAACTAATCGCGCTTATCCGTTTAGTCAAGAGTTAGTAAGTCGATATAGCAAATATCTGGGTTTCAAAGTTTAAATTTTCAAGTAGTATAAGTTTTTAATCGGAGCTACGTCAGAAAACTATTACTTTTCAATGGTTAAGCTGAACAAACATGACCCACTTTGAGTTGTTACTCGCGGCCGTTTTGAACTTTTGACGCTTGCGTACCGAGGTGTTTGTTATATAATTAATGCAAGCCTCAACCCGCGACTTCGTCCGCGTGGAGTAATGATTTCCTTCATAAAAACAGTCCTATGTTTTTCCCCGGGTCTCAAACTATCTCGATACCAAATATCATTCATTGATATTTCACTATCATTCATACACAGCAATTAGGTTCATGTCTCTGATAGGTACATCACATACCCAAAGCACAGTATATAAAACAATACAGTCATTTGACGAAGCCGTCTAGACAGGGCAATCGTGCGGGGTGGAAGGGGCGAGGGGTGTACCGCGCGCACCCGAGCTGCATACATTCGCTATTGTTAGTAGCTCGGTACACGTCAAAGGCGTCGGTCCACTGTATACTTTTTGCACTGTGCCCAAAGTTTAGAGCTATGAAGCATTATTTTTTATTGAGCCCTAAGATGTAAACTAATGTGTACAGGAGTGACAGTTTTTGTTTAAAAAAAATTGTATGACACAAGTTTCAATAAAAATCTGAGATAATGCTAAGAATAATTAATAGTTAAGCTCACACTGGAGATCCGGTACACGCGATATTAATTGCTAGGAAAGTACAGTTGTAAATTCACCCTGAAGATCTGTGAGCACCACTCTGGTGTCGTAGCCAGCTGTGAGTAGATAATACGCGCCGGGCGAGAAGCGCACGCTGCGTACGTCGCCCGAGTGTGGCGTGAACCGCTGCAGCGCGCGCGAGCCGCGCACGTCGTGCAGCGCGCACGAGCCGTCGTCGTGCCCGCACACGAGAAGCCGCCCGGACGGGTCCACCGCCAGCGACGCCACGGCTGCACCCTACACAACACAAATTGAAGTTCTCATTAAGGTCATATAAAACGACATTGCAAATATACCATCGTTGCCACACTTAACTGACAATTCGTAAACCTTATTGATACTAGATAAGTTACACCGACCGCCAGTTACCTACAAGTATCTCTCTCTCTCTGGGTAGGTCCCTCGTGTCTGAGGATCGTGGTCAGCATCACGGTTGTATCTGGAGCCGGTGATCTGTCTTCACCGGTTTCTGTCTAGCGAGTATCTTACGACAGGTCTTTGACTTGATCGGTCCATCTCGTTGGTGAACGACAGCGCAATCTCGGTTTTGGTTTCAATGTATACTACTAGCGAAATGTAGTCTTCGACAAGGTATGAGTCTGAAGGCTATCAAAACTATTGTACCATCTTTAAGAAGCGGATACATGTTAGTGGTTTTTAACCACTGTAATAATGCATTAATTTAATGCTTGAAATGAAATCGTATTTTCATACTTTGAATGCGCTATGCCGAAAATATGGTAAAGGTGTGAAATGAGTAACGACAATAGTGAGCGAAATATGTCATATAACTTACGTTTAGTTCAGCAATAAGAATACTCGACAGCTTAGCTACTTACTCGTACTTTACCAGTTGAAAGTGTCGCATGCAATATACATATTTTGTAAGCGACGCGGCGATCTATCTTCATGCCAATATCGACGACTTAAATATCGAGTATAAACCGGAAACTTTAACTTGCCAACTTAAGAGGGTTTATGCTAAAGGGGCGCGGATCGCAACTTATCTAATTTTGGAGTTTTTATTCCAGACTTTTTTATGTTTTATGAAATGACCTTATAAGCTTTATGCCACATTTTTAAGTTCATCAGATTAAATGTTTGATAAATCATCTTTGACACAATGTATTTTATTATATAAAAGAATTATGAAAGTTGTTACTAAACATGTTGTAATTAAAGAAGACAAATATACCTACACTTTTATATTAGTGTTTATTTAGGTATTTAGAGAGAGACCTCAATCATATGCTTAGATTGACGCCGGGATGTCCGGAGAAGGCACGTCCCGGGGAAAATACCTACACTAGATTCATAAGTTAAATCTACATATCGTCAGGTGACAAGCAAAACTCAGTAATTACTAAAAGTAATTAAACAAAAATCAACCTTATTTGGATAATAGTACGGTTCACTATGGCTATGAACTTGTGGTGGTACTTAGTGACTTTTGCTTGTCACCCAACGATATATTATTGTAACGTAAATACCTAGTCTAGCCATAAATTCTGTGACAAAATTAATTGTCCTTTTAAATAATATTGATTAATCAATATACGCACAAAAAAAATGTTTGTGTCTTAGAGATCCCAGTCTGCTCTTCGCGTCAAATAAACATTACAAGATACACTTGGGTCCGTCGTGTATATTTCATTATTGTTACATATCAGTTTGTATTATTAGTAGTAACAATTAACACTTATACAGACTTACCCCCTACTACGTCTACTAAAGTTAACAAGCCGCTAATAATTGTTTGTCCCTTTCCGACGTATTGGTATGATGGAAAGGGACAAACGATTATTAGTGGCTTGACAACTTTAGTAGACGTTTATGAATAAGGGGGTCAGTATCTACTCTTTATGCTACAATATCACAATCATCCCAAACATTTTTATCAGTTAAATAATCTGATATTTTATAGTAGGCTTTCTTAGTTAAATTGGTAATTACAACTCTTTTAAATCGATGATACAGTAAATATGTTATGTGACTAGGTATTTTGTTGTAAAAATGGATCGATTGTCCTACGAATGACTTTCAAACTTTTGCCAATCGTAACCGCCGCGCAGCAAGTTTTCCTTTATTTCTCACTTAATTTATGTCACTAATTTTTGGAAAATCCTCATAATGCTTCCTGGCGTACATAATAACTTTATAAATAAAGAGCGACGGCAATGTTATAATGTTTACGTCTCTAAAAAGATTTCTTATCGACGTGCGAGGTTTTAGATTATAAATTGCTCGCACTGCTCTTTTTTGAAGAATAAATATGCTCTCATCTGCAGCTCTTCCCCACACTAGGTCTTCAGACCCGTATGACATCAGACTATGACAATAGCTATAATAAACCAATCTTGCTGTATCTACATCTGTTATTTGTCTTATTTTTCTAACGGCATAGACAGCAGAACATAATGTACTACTTAAGCTAGTTAGGTGCGATCCTCATTGAAGTTTTAAATCGATACGCTATCTGAAAACTCTAAAACATCCTGTCCGAGAATCAAATTGGGTTTGTGACCCATTTGCTGACGGCAAGTGGAGAACCGGATACCATCTAGTCTTTTTCGGGTTCAGAAGCAAGTTATTTGTGGTAAAGCAAGTTATTGGTTTGTTACAGATATATTTAAAAGTTCTAGGGTCAAAAAAGTTATACGTATTTTGGAGGTGCGTCGCTCGTTCGTTAAAAAATATGAAATAAGGCAGGATATATTATGTTAATATCGAATAATAATTAGGCATTTTTTTATTTCTAATTAGATTCTCTATTTGATATGTAAAATTTAAAACAATAAATTAATTCATAGTTGTTCTGTACAGATAATATACTGACAGAATTTATGGCTAGACCAGTTTAATTCAAATCCATTTTACCGCCTCCTAACAGGTGAAATGAAAAGAAGATGCTAAAACAGTCGGTAATTTTCGGGTATTACATCATTATAAGTTGAGGTAGAGTTTATTGCTGAACAAGTTCTAGGAGAATTATTTTAGATTGCAACCTTACAAGGTAGCGTAGGCGAAATATTCTAAAGTAGCGCGCAAGGCTGAAATAACTTTTGCCTTGTAAACGCTATCCGATTTCTATAATTTTCAAACAAAAAGTTATCTAAACCAAGACTACCAACTTCTTTATTTTATTCTGAACATGGAAGATGAAATTACTCTGGAGACTACTATAGCTGTGGGTTTAGAACCTATTCCATCAGTAGAAAACGGCGCACAATTATTTTCGTATTTCGACTGTATGGTACGAGTCTAATTGGATTTACCTTGGTAGCACTGCCGACGGGCGGCGAAATGACGTTAACGCAGCCCCCCGTCCGCAGGTCCCAGAAGCGGACCGACTTGTCCTGGCTGCCAGACACGAACATCGCTCCTCCCCAGTTGTACAAAGCCAACACGTGCCCGGAGTGACCGCTTAGTGCCTGTGTAAAAATAAACAACCGAATTAGTTCTGGGGCCCATTACTCGAACGGTATTAGGCTAATATTATTAGTCCACAAACTGTCTAATCGTATGAGTTTCCATGACAACACACTAATAATATTAGCCTAATATTGATCAAGAAATGGGCCCCTGATGCGATTACGGGCCCATAAGTCGAGATTTTTATCGAATGTAGTCTTCGTTTTCCTGATACGTATGTGAGTGCGAATACAAATAAAATGGCAACCATAATATCATCGTACTGATATTCATATATCTGGAACCTATTGCCATAATGATAACAAATATTTATTTTTTAAACTATATTTCATTTATTTCTAAATATTTTCGAAGATTTTAAAGATCCCCCGACGAGAGCTGGATCTTTTTAGTGATTTTGTCCGAATCCGCGTTCCGTATACGACGGATTAATTGCTGTTAATCCACGAATAAGTAATTTAATTAAAATAGCTGTCTGCGCAAGAATCACGGCCAACCTCGAATTAATTCGGGGTAATTGATTACTTGTTTAATCACTTTAATTTCTCCTAGATAGATAAGTACCAATTAATTCTATGAACATCTAATTTAACTCCTTAAATCAAATCGAGGATCAGGCTCATATCACTATCTCTGTCACTCTTGCATCAACCACGCAAGTGTGAATGTGATGTATTACGACCCAGATCGTCGGTTTGGTTTTGCGGATAGTATACCTAGGGAGAACATTTACCTGGAAAGTCTTGCCAGTGGCGCAGTCGGTGACGTAGATCTTGCAGTCGCCGGCACCGCCGCTCACCAGCAGACTGGTTTTGTTGGTCGTGTCCTCTATGAAGCACACGTCTCTTACTGTGCCGTCGTGCATCGTTAACTCCACCTGAACAAGAAGATATATTTTATGCTTGTAAGTATAACATTAACGTGAACAATAATATTGTTTACCCAGTGAAAAAAGAGGTGTTTAAGACGGACGGACGGAGCAGAACTAATATAAGGTTTACCCCTGTTATTTTATTCATTAGTCCATCCGCGGTTGAGAGGATCATTAGAAATAGTAAGCTGTATTTTGGTAATTTTGAGTAACCAATCTAACAACTACTCAATATGCATAGCCTAGAAAGATTAAAACCAGGAATGGTTTGTCCTTCTAAATAAAGGACATTCATTCATTTATACTCAAAGTATACCCGTGTAAAATCAGATGTAGGTACCTAATGTCGAAAAACATTAAAAGAATGTTTGCACTTCAAAAGTTCTAAGAGAAGATTTGTGTGGCGCAAAGGTCAGTTACGTAGAATGAAATGCACAGAGATAACCGAGGCTTAAGTAGTCTACGATGTACTTTAAGAGTATTTTCTGTTAAAGCATTATCTGTGCAATTATATAAAAAATATCAATTTAAATGATTATTGTATAAAACACACCGCGTATTAATTTAGAAGACATATATTGACTCGTGTAAATTCTCTTGGTATCGAAATTAAGACTGACCCACGGCCACAGGGCGAACACGTCTGTACACGCGTCATAGTGTGAGTAAGTTGCTTAAAAATACATAGTACTGAGCGGCCAGCAAACGGCCGTCAATCTGCTGTCGCGGGGCGAGGTAATTCGAATCGGGGCGGAGCGGTGCGTGGCCGTTCTGTATGATAATATTTACTATTACTTATTCTGTGCCACGGCGACACAAACTACAATATACACCAAAAGACAATATTAGATAATGCAGTAAATAAGCCCTAAGCAGGAACACGTACTATACGTATAAAGTATCTGGCCTCCAGCAATGGTGTTTATAGTCACAAATAACGCCCGGAATTTCAAATAGCCCCACGCGATGATATCCGTTTTACGAATAGGCACATATATGGAAGAGACGGATATTTCACCGAAGGCGTGACATGCGGTCAGCGCACGCTAACAGTGTAGGGACTTTTAGGAAATAACAGTTTCTGCTTTTAGCTCAATTCTAAGTAGTTACATTACATTTGATCGTTGTTACCTTGTCTCCAACTCCATAAATTATTAGTGGCAGATATCGTTTTTTATAAATTTATTTATTGTTCAGGCTTAAGGCATCTAATAAAACGCAAAGTATACAAAACACGCCGGCAGGGATAGCCGTGAGTTAAAAGAGGTATCAACTCTAATACCAGATAAAACCATTGCCTAAAGTTCAGCCATTACCCTGCCAGATTTTCGTATCGGGGCCGCTCTGACGATACTTGAACAAGGCTATTTAAACGGTGAATTGTTGTTAGTTGCTCACAAATTTGAATAATAATACCAATTGTTCACTAGTTATTTCAATAAGAGCATAAGGATAGGATAGTAGAAAGTTCGCTTGTAATACAAGAACACCAAGTATGAGAATACATTATTATTTTATGCGTATCAACCTGAAGATGTATATAAATGTGAAATTAATAAATATATACACACTAAATGAAATTTTATTATTCAGGATGCGCATATCCTCAACCAGAAACGTCACTATTGACACTGACAGATCATATCCATAACAAATCCAGATCAAAGTCTTAACCTGTTATTACAATCAGACCGGCTAGCATGAGTTGCGTCCTCGCGCGCGAGTCCATACTTGAAGTCACGATAAATGTACGAGTACTAGTTGTAACCAACTCGTATTTAGAGGTATTTTTTTCCAAATATATGTACATAAACATCAATATCTGATAGCCGAGCGCTAACGCAGCGTACTACGTAGCCGAACAACACGCGAACGCGAAGCGAAGCGATGCGGCGCGGGGTGAATTAATCCTTTGGTACCTATTATAGAAGTGTCCTACGTGTGCGATCTCGTTGCGAAAGCGAACGCCGTGGGCCCGCCGCGCCGCGCCGCTTCGCTTCGCATTCGTGAGTTGTTCGCTTACCTAAGACGCTGCTTAATCCGTGCGGCTTCGGTCCTGTTGTCGGGTGGTTCTAACTCCGGAACTTACGTACGAAAAATCATTTCATATTTACCAATCTTCGGACAAGGAATACATTTCGTGAAAACCAGACTAAACCCAACAAGGTCCAGGTTTTCCTTTGGGTTGGAAAGTCACATGGTATCCGGTTTCTATAAATAGTAAAAGGGTCTGCACCAATTCTTGGAACAGCCAAGAGCGGACACCGGACTCCTTTGCTAAGTAAGTATAACTACATCTGATCGCGGTAAATAATTTGTAAAAAGAACTGAAAGTCACAATCTAATGCAATCGTCCATTGGAAGATCGTTATTTTTTCCAGAAGCATATCGATCGGATATATCTGTTGATATAAGTTAATGATGATGACGAAACAAGTCTGTACACGGGGGCGGATTCAATTGCGCCGTTCAACTCAAAAATGTACGCACAAACTAGCAGGGCAAGATTACTCGTAAATTATGTATGAGCACCAAGCATCCGATAAGTTTCCGGGCCCTTTAGGCATACTGGCATCTCCAGGTGTGGGCTGTCTCATGAATAAGGTACACGATTAGAGGATGTTTCGCGTACCATGTAATTTCCACAGTCGATTTCCACATTATTTTAAATAGCTTACGACCGACCATATGGCCACTTCTGAGCGTTTGTTTGTTTGTTTATGACATGTAAAGCGTTAATGGCAAAAGCGGAATTTGAAATGTTTACCCTATTTATGAACAAAGACTAAAGTATAAATTGAAATAGATGTCGTATACGAAATAAAAAGTGAACTATACCTACTGTTCTACCTTAGATTTGGCCAGGGGGCGCCGTAAGCCCTTAAGAGACTGCATATGTGACGTTTTCAACCAAAAGGTTGTCGCTTGTCGATAAGGTTAATTTCAAATTGAAGCTATATGGAAATAGCGCCTTATTGACAACCGACAATAAGTACCCTTTTGGATGAAAATGGCACATATACTTGAGAAAATTCGAGCCATGCCACCGTGGACCGGATGGCCGAGTGGTCTAGGCATCTGCCGCGAATGCAGAGGACGTTGGTTCATTTCCAGCCATGGGCACTGGAGGCTTTGGTCACTTTTATTTTCGTACATGACATCTATTTCAGTTTATAATTTATATTTATAGTGTTTCTACTTGAAATTGAAATATTTTCCTAAAATAATTTGATTTGTTTCCTGTACAGTAAAGACCAGATTTTTTTGAATATACACCGCATCAAACGCTGAGTAACAAATTTCAGCGGTAATATTTCTTAAAGTATTACGAGGCCCTATGCCGATGCCTAAGCTTACAAGATTCCAGAGAATTTTATTTTCGTGGTTGGGTAGATAATGTATTTGTGTTCCAATAATTAGTTATAAAAAATTGTACAAGTATTTTTTTCTGACTCAATTAGAATAAAATTTTAGTAGATGATTTAGTATAACCTTTTGACTTCTGAGCCATATTTCTAGAAGAAGGTTCCGTTTTAAGGACATGGTGTGGTATCCCTTTTTTGTGTGGAATTTAATAAGCTTTCGTTTCGCCATACACAGTATTCACACTAAACCCAGATATTCCGAGAAAAAAAACAAAAAAAAAAACAAAAACTATACTTATCAAGATGGCGTTTAATCCCCGGGGTCCCCGAAGCTCAAATTTTAAGACATGCAAACAGAGATCCCAGGGATTAAAGGTGTCAAATTTTATTACCGTCACTATTGTCTAAACCTAGGAATTTCTCCCTATTCGTTTTACTAAATTTGCATTGTAGTACTGGTGTTCCAATTAGTTACCTAATGATGTTTTTTTTTTGAAATCAGCTCAATAGTTTAGGCACTAGAAGGAAAAATATGATTTCACATTCAGCATCCTCTCAAGTCGGCTATATTGTTTTTTCTTTAATAAAAGAAGTGTAAACAGGTTGTTGAATGTCAAGAGGAATCTATCGATACTTCAAGGTGTAGAGAATCATCAGCACTGAAACCCATTACCCTATTTTCTGGTTAAGTCGCAGTCGAGTAAAATGTTGATATTGGGGCAGATCATGTACAAATGTATGAACAAAGTGGAATTCCTATTCATCCAAGTTTCATATCAAAAGAATGTCCCCTGGAAAAGTATAAGCGCTCAATCTGGATTTAGCAAGTATTTTCTACAAGAAGATTTAGTTTTTCCGCAACGGTATGTAGGACTTTTGTGTAGAATTTAATAAGCTTTAATGTTTCCACACACCATATTTCCATAGAATACATAAATTCAGAGTAAAATGAGATCTTTTCCAGGAAGGTACACATTTTCCAATATGGCTGCGATTTCTCGAGGTCCCCAAATGTCAAATGGTGTGGACATAAAAAAGGGACCTTTAATTAACCAAATAAAAAATATACCAAATTACATCACTGTCCAAGAGATTTCGCAGTTTGTCCTATTCCGATTGTGCTATAATTTTATGGTAGTTACATAAAATTAATATATTTCAGCAATGTCTGGAAAATCCTTTCAATGTCTTAATAGCCTCAGAATCAGAAACTATTGCACCTACCCGGCTATTGTAGCTTAGCAGTAATAATTCAGTGTTCCATTATCGGTACAAAGAGACTCATTTCACATAATATGTCGTAACATTACACCGTACACTACACCGTAAACTGGTAAACTTGTATTTTCTCTTACAGAGGAAAGCCACAGGTAAACTAGTGTTCACAACACAAACGCGACCTTATCATGTATTCTTAGATTTCTATTTTATAAATTATTTTTATGCAAGGTACGCGTTTGCTAAAGTTACCTACTATTTATATTTACATGGCAGTTTGTAGTTTAATCTATGTCATCGCGATGTAGTTTCGGATAAGATACTAGTTTTACGCCTCAATAATGTGTTCTATGAAATTTAATATACCTATATGTTGACTTTTATTGATAGTGTATAAAAGACAGTATATTAGCTAGGGCAATAAATAGCTTCATAGATAAGATTATGGAAAGCCGGAAATTATAAATAATATGACTAAATGACAAGTAAATTACTTGTTATTTAGCACCTACTAACTTTTTTTTTATATGTTTTATTTTTGTTTCTTCATCAAGACAAAATTCTGTTAGTTACATGATTTATTTTTACAAATACAAATGAATTTATTTCATTACTTTTAACAGCTCTTCTTAGTTATAGTATAAGGGTTAGGTAGGTAGGTTAATGAAATTACTAATTGTTTTTCAGCAATAGACAAAAGACCCCACTTCCCCGTACGTGTGCGGCAAACGTGTATAAACGGCACTTATATCACAATTAGTAATTAGGTAATTACGTATAAAACGGATGTTTTTCAAAAGAACTGGCTAGTAAATCGGTACCTGGCCATTGTGCACACAGTGATATATTCAGTAACAAAACCAAACAAAGGAAAATCTAGTACAAACACAAACCTAGCAATTGCAATATTTGCAATGTACAGCTGAAACTAAATGGTTCGTTTTGAAACAAAAGAGGTCCTTTATTTGACTTCGATGGATAAAACATGCATCACATCGAGTCGATAAAAAGTGCGCCCATTCGAGTTTTTGACGGTAATAGTTTGTTACTAAAACCAGTAAGTATATTTTTAACCTTTATCAATGGTGTGTCTAACAGCCATATAACATTAGAAATATAAAGAAATAGGTACCTATAAGAGAGGAAAAATTCCGTAAAGAAAGATTTTGGGGTTCTACTCTCTAGGTATTTTTTTACATGCATATTAGAAAAATCTTAACACGGAATGTATATTTTCTTGGTCTCCATGAAATACATTATTTTATTATATTGGTATCATCTAGGTAGCTGAAGTGAAAAACGACCATGGAATTGGTTTCAGTAATTTGTTAATCGTTCAAGGAGAATACATTTTATACTCGTAAAAATACTTTTCAAAAACAAAAAATTTTTCGCAACAAACTCATTTCAAAAAATCAATACGATGATATACACGTATTGGACCTTAATTTTTCCCTTAACAAACAAGAGGATAATTTTAATTCCAGAATATGTAAACGATTTACTCCAAAAAAATATTGGTAAAACCATTACTGAATATACAGATAATGAAATAGAATCTTGAACCACTGAGAGGCCATAACTTTTTTACATTGTCGTCGTAACAATGTTTCAGAGCGATTATTTGCCTAAATCAATGCAGGACAAGTGTAAATAATTTGTTTTAATGTTTCCTTGTAAAGTTCGTCTAATTACAACACAATAACGTGTTAGTTGGAAAAGATAATAGCGAATAGATAAGGATAGCCAACGGTAACAATGAATCACGTTAACAATCAGGACATATTCTCTTTAGTAAAAAATACTGCTTGTAGACTGTAGACGGTGAAAGGGGTGATGATAGGTATAGCGGCCGCGAGGGACAGCGTCTGTGTGTGACAGTTTTCAGTTAGCTGATTTGGGTTCGATACAGGTAGGTACGTATGCATCTATGCATCTAGGTATGTATATATATAGTATTGCATGTAGCTCGCGCTCACCATTCAATGCGTAAGTATAGATTTATTTATATAAGAAGTACATCATCATGCAGATTAGGTAAGTAAAAACAAAAATACTATATATAGATATAACTATAGGCAAGTATTAGTTTTAAGTTTCTTTTTCAGGTTCTGTCTTCTACACTGCTCATTCCATGTGAGTATCGAGCAAATACATTAGAAAATACATTGTAATCATATTTCGGCTTGAAGTAGGTACCTATTTCCTTTTCAGGACGTAAATCTTAACATTTAAGACACATTTAAGAATTCTGAGTTTTTGAAATAAGAGCATTTCACATCGTTTTAGTTTATAGACAATATAGATGTCGAGATTCACGGTTACGGATGGATACGATTATTTTATAATTGACTGGTTTGTTTTGTTTTGTGCAATAAAATTTCAATATATAAATTGGTAATGCCTTAGCGCAAGTAACAAATAATGAGTTAATCTTCTTTGCTCAAAATTACAGCAATATAAGGTACATACTCGTATTTAAGAGAAAGTGGACCATCACTTCCAAAAATATATTCGCATTTTTTTAACGCTTCGAACTCTTAAGTAAGTTATGAAAAATGTCAAACGAAGGGGCATAAATATTTTCCATAATGTCAATATTCAGAGAGGAATATGGATACTAAATTTGTTTTGCTAAGCGGTAGTCCACTTTCCTCTTAAGATTAAGAACTCTTACTATACCAAATACATTTGTTATACAGGATCAGTGTCAGGGAATCGTTCGTAAATATATTGGCAATATTTAATAGTATTGGTAAATAATATTAACTAGCGTTGGGCATTGGGTTCCCTTTGAACGTCTTACATAAATCACCAAACGAACGGCCATCGATACGTTTTCACAGCTAATAAGTCATTCTTCGCGGTTCGCTCTGGCATGAGAGATAGCGTAAGCCTGGCCACGGCTTGAGGCAGTGGTATCAGATCCGAGGAGCCACTGACCCACGCTACAACGGACAAAAGGCTATATCAATGCATTAGTATAATGTATGTAAGGTTTTCAGCAAAAGATACCTGTATTTTTATTAATACTTTGTGGTAGCGGCGCCTTATTGAGTAGCTACAATACGAACTTAACTACTCTTTGGTATAGATTAAATTTTCTTTACTGAGCTCGTTCACTTACCTGTACTAACAATGGCATTCTGTTAAACAAAAGCCATTATTTATTTTATGCGAGCGCGTGGCCATTGTGTCTGAGCGCGTGGCCATTGTGTGTGAGCATCAGGAACAAAGGTCACGCGCTCGCACAAAATAAATAATGGCTTTTTCATTTCTCATGCTCTGAAAGCGGGTCATTGTTGTTCTAAAAGGTGTGCAGAAAATGATACGTGTCTGCACTAGAGCATTTTACGTTCGAAGTACGTTTTTTTTTTTTTTTTTTTAAGATAAGCAATTGAAATTTGAGTTTAAATGGGTTTGTTATACAATTTCCATTCTGATATTTGACTCTCCATTCCATAAATAACGATACTTTTGCCTGAATTGTTAATTGAAAGTACCCTCCAGAAATACTATAAAAATGTATACTTAGTCATGTTTAAAAAAAAACATGCATTTTACTTTCCTCGTATTCGAAATGAAAAGTAGAGTGTTTAACTCGGGTGAAAGGCATCATTTCTTCCTCGGACTATTGGCGCTCTCACTGCGTTCGAGCCCCAAAATACCTCGGCAGAAATGAGTGCCTTTCATCCCTTGGTTAACAATCTACTATTGTTTAACAGACTGCCATTGTTAGTACAGGTAGGTGAACGAGCTCAGTAGAGAAAATTTTATCTATAACCACACACTTGTTCGCAACAGAGTTATGTATAACAAACTTTGTAACGTGAATTTTGTAGAATGATCACTGACGAGTGGTACGTGCTAACTGCTAACAAGGCAAACATTCAAAATAGATAGGGCGGAAATTAATTAACGATCACTACCAATACCCGTAATTCAGCAAATTGCGAACCGCGTGTTAGTTTATTAACCACACGAGCAAATATAACAGTATAGGTATAGGTTGCACATAATATTACCTACATACTAACAAGCGTAACATAAGAATATACAGAGCGTTTTTATTTTGTCTCGCCATACTTTAAGGGCCTTTTAATGTAGGCCATACTAAACAACTTTTACTATGGAGCCAACCGCGAAATCGCGAAAAAAATTCTGTTGTTTTATAGAAAATATTGACATAATTATATGTATCGTTGAAATGTATGAGACAGAAGATTTTTTCGCGAGTTCGGGGCTGACCCCTAATAAAAATTGTTCAGTATATATTCACCCCTCAGAGATATAACAAAAACGACATGTATGTTTAAAATTCTTAAAAAATCACTCAGACCCTTGCGTTGCTTGTCGTTCTGGACAGCCTTACTGCTTGCTACTCGCGCGACTTTATATAGTTATGTTATGCCAATCTGTAATTCTTGCTGCGCTTTCCGTGCTGAATTTGTGTTTAAAACTAGCTTGAAAATGAACACCCAAATAGTTCAAATCGTGTCGCCTAAAGCATTTAACGAGTGGTAAAATCACAGTTTCACACAGTGGGTTTAGCCAAGTACTATATGTATTTTTATATGTCGTTTCCAACAGCTTTTATCTAAATGAATTCGAACTGTTGGCTTGGGTATATTTTATTCGAATGCAATATTTCGAATAGTAGCAAAATTCATTTTGAAGTTCATTGGTGTATAAACGCTAGTTCGACATGTGAAAGCTACATCGTCTTTGTATTATTGGTATGGTGCGATGTATCTCAATTTCGGGAGTCATTTGTGGTATTCGAACTGAAAATGGAAGCGGGTTTACTAAATTGGAGTGGGTGCTTCAAAGCCATTAATACAATAGTTTAAATTAGCCGAGTGACTGCATGACCGCTCCACGTGAGGATCAAATCTACCCAACAAACTGCCATCAAACTCGTACGAGAGCACGGTTCATTTGTCCGTGCGAACACAAAGGAGTGTTTCCCAGTTAAAGGGTTAAAGTGACATTTCATTTGAAAAGTTTCCTCGCAAAGTGTAATGACTCGACGGCAAACTTGGTAAACAAAGGGAGACTTGAAATGTGTACATGTTATTATCTTTGTCGTATGAATTTGTAATAGAATTAGGATTAGGAGGAGGGCGGATAAGCAAAGTTACATTTTGGTATTAATTAGTATGAATCTGTTCAAATGCAGCATAAATTCATGTGGAACATCGTAATAGCTACGAAATTTTCGTAGATGGAGTGATAGCAAGGTAAACAAAGGGTCTGTCTTGAACGTAATGTATTGCCACTTTGACTTCCTCGCCTGAAAGGTAGCATAATGCCTCATAGTGACATTGTCGGGCCATGTTAAAGTGACCATTATAACGCTTTTAGCCCAGATACGTACTTGATTATTCGTTGCTACTTGACACTGTTGAAATTTGAGAGCTTTCCGATGATCCTCGTCCGATTTACCTCAGATAAGGGGTATGTATGAGTGCTCATACTTAAATATTCATTAAACGATTACATTTACACAATTAGATTTTTGTTTGGATGTAATCGTAAAGTGGACATGCAAACAAATACACCTTATGCCTTTTGTAATAAGGTCCACGGATGGACAGTTAACAGTGTGGGAGATGGTACAAACAATCCAATATTTCCGGGAATCCTTAGACACATACACTAGAACTTACAATAATAAAAAAAACCGGCCAAGTGCGTGTCGGACTCGCGCACCAAGGGTTCCGTACTTTTTAGTATTTGTTGTTATAGCGGCAACAGAAATACATCATCTGTGAAAATTTCAACTAGCTATCACTGTTCATGAGATACAGCCTGGTGACAGACAGAGGGACAGACGGACAGCGGAGTCTTAGTAATAGGGTCCCGTTTTTACCCTTTGGGTACGGAACCCTAAAAACGCCATTTCATCAAATAATGATATTTGGAATTCTAGAATCCTTGACTAATTATCTATTACTTATTTGTGATTTTAAACTATGTACCTAGCACGTTATTAATGTCGTTAATTGAAATTAATTTTTATCCTAGACTACGACGAACTTGCAATGTGTACAGGAATTGCTACATTATTTAAACAAGAGACAAACCAAGAAATTACTCTGAAAATAGATTCGCCTACTAGAAACCACGGCTCACGCAGCTCAAGGAAATAGTTTTAAACTTGCTTCGCTACTCAGTAACCCGAGTTAAGAAGTTTTCGTAGTAACAGGTACACATTACGGTTCGGTAGTTTTAGGGGTGGTTCGAAGATCAGGGGCAGTCTGGCTGGGAAATTAACGTGTAATGTGCTTACAAAGACAATGGGTGTGCGAATGTCGTTAAGACGATTGTGTCAAATTACTCAATTAATCACAATTACTACTACCAAATTACCTACAAGGAAAAAAAATCTGCAAACGGACTTTTATGTCACTGGCGCCGGGCTGTAGTCAAAGCAGTAGATGCTTTGTGTCCGTTGGGGTTCCTTACCTCTTGGCCTTCCAGGTTGCAGGTGTGGCTGTTGAACCGCATCAGCTTGACGGTCTTGTCGTTGGAGCCGGTCGCGAGGAGGTCTCCCGCCGGGCTCCAAGCCAGGCAGTAGATGCTGCCCTTGTGATGTTTGGTGCGCTTGAGCAGCACTGTCGGAGCAGACGGTGCGCTGTTGTCCCTGGTAAAAAAAAAAGAAATTATTGTAGTAAAGGTTTGAACATGAGCACAGATTGAAATGTAAAAAAGAGTTTGTTATTTAGATTTTTTCTGAGACTGATTTATTTGCCACATTGTACGATGAATTACTGTCACTTAGCAAAGACAGATCGCTGGTCTCTTTTTTTTATAAATATATATTTGTGGTCATCATGACGCCATAACATGAAAAATCTAGCTCTGGTTTGTAACATGGATACGACGACCATTCTGCGGCTTCAATTAAAATTCACATTGGTTTACCACGCGTACACCGCACTTAATACATATAAAATATGGAATTAATAACATTGCGATAACATTCATTTAAAATTTAAATAATTATATTAAATTAATAACTATTTATTAAAATTACAGGGTTGGGGAGATTAAGTGTCCTAGTTTTGCAATGCCATTTTACTTAAATATAGCGGACCTTTTTTAACAGTATTATTTTTTATTAATCGAGAATGTATGCGTCTTTATGATTTCTAGACGTGAGCTTGATACATATTGTTTTTTTTATATTGTTTTCAACGTGGACGCGAGACGTCAGCTCGTTGTAAATGTATACAAGCAGAAATTCCGACCGTGCGAGATGTTTAAGAAGCTAAAACATTTAGATATTAATGTAAGGTTCATATCTCAGACCATTAAGCGATTTAAAAAAAATACAGGATCTTTAAGAATAAGGCCCAAACCTGGTCGAAAACCATCTGTTCGTGTCAAAAATATAATTAAAAGCGTTCGTGGGCGCATTCGGCGAAAACTAGCCCAAGGTGTAAGTAAATTCGCTAAAGATATGAAAATATCCCGACGATCAATGAGTCGTATATTACGACATGATCTTGGATTGAAGGCCTACAACAAACATTAAAAAAATCATGGATGAACACATGCCCAGAAAAAATCTAGAGTACAAAAATGCAGGGACTTGCTAGCTTGGCATGAGGGCGATGAAGTTATTTTTTCCGACGAAAAGATGTTTCAATTGCAAGATAGGCACAATCAACAAAATGACCGTGTTTACGGTGCTTCATTGAGGGATATTCCAGTAGACAAATTAGCCGTACAGCGGTTTCAGTGCGTTGCCCGTCATGGTATGGGGTGCCATATCACATAGGGGGCGAACTACGACTGCTGTTCATGGATCGGGGAGTAAAAATTAACCAAGATTATTATATTCAGAACGTGTTGCATATGCATTCAAGCATCGGTTGGTCAAGATATGGGACGATATAACAGTTGAGGTAGTGAGTGCCGCGTGCAACTCATTCTATGGTAGAATGCGTAAAGTTATACAGGTTAAAGGAGAGCGATGTGAGATAATGAATTAATTTTGTAGGTAAATATAGAGTATGTTTAAAATAAGAACAAGTTTAATATTGAAAATTGAAATGTGGCTCAGTATAATCCCAAAACCTCCCTGGCAACGGGAATACAGTTATTTTTTAGCCAGCTTGTATAGGTAAGCCCTAATGAGTATTCGCCATAAATTTTGGATTACGAAATTCGGAACGCATAATTGCTATAAAGAAACGAAAATGTTCACGGTTCTATAATGCGCAAGCGTTTCTATGTTATGTATTCTACCTTATCTTATAATGTGAATCACATAATCATAATTATAAACACGAGAGTAATGTGAAGGACCCGATTCATACTCGCAACTGTAAATGTGAGTTGAGTTTTAAAACAGTACAGGTATGTGAAACGATTTCACAGAAATAATTAGCCTTTGATCCCTTTATGACTGAGGTAGGTATGCGAGATTTCGAATATAGGTACCTATGTAATGGGAACAACAGCGGATATAATTATTTTGTTCTCCCTTCCAGAGTTGATTAAAGTTAAGTGGAGCCCTTACTTTGTTCGCGAATTTCAAGTTCCTACTTTGCGCGGTCGCTAATAATACGGTATTTTTATTTTTATATAAAATAAATGAGATTGCCGTCACACAGAAACGTGAGTGCTCTTGATGCCATAACGACGCATTAGTGGATTGCATTAAATAATCCAGAAGCAGATATAGCTGTTAACCCAGAAAACCTTAAAAAAAAAATACCCCTGGAATTTTTATGATTTGTCGATACTGTATCAATTAGCCACTACAAAAAACCAAAAAAAATAAAGCGGTGTTATAACACCTGGTCGTTAACCTGACCTGGCTGAATGGGTTAATATTAAAACAGATCGTGCTTCGACTAACGAGGGTGTCTTGTTAGCAAGTTGAAGGTACATAATGGATCATAGTTACAGTTACACTTTATTAACGAATACAAGTTCGGAGTAATTGGAAACGCGAACGACTCGACACGGAAGCGTTTCTTTGTTGCTACAGAGGGGGGTTTCTTGTAGACTACTCGGAAGACGGCGGTACTGATGTTCCGTCGGCGATTATCCATTGGAACAAGTGGTCTGTAGTGCAACGTCGTATCGGTGTACTTTCACGCGCGGAGCACGCTGTATTAGATCCCCAGCGAACATAAGCGGCGAGTGAACTACTCCAATATTGCCTGTCACACTGTAATGTAATATTAAATCCTACACTCGCTTGCAGACATGTTATTGTGCCGAATTAAGAAACGTACGATTTTCAAGCGAATATCGGTTAAACAAATACGAGAGGTTTATTAATGGCAGGTCGTGCCTTCGCTCAATAGCTGTGCAAATTCCAAACAGATTATAAGTAAAGTACAATAACAAAAGTTCGTTCCACCGGTTTTCTAGAAAAAGGCTTCGTTTTAAAAAATCCGTCCAGTATCCTGAGCTACAGGATGTACTGATTTTCAGTATTTAAACCCATAACCCTACTTTCTGTTTAAGTCGCAGTCGAGTAAAATGTTGATATTGGAGTAGAACGTGTACAAATGTATAGACAAAAGTGGAATTCATATTCCTCCAAGTTTCATACGCTAAATCTGGATTCAGCTATTATTTTCTATAACAAGATGTATTTTTTCCGCAAAGTTATCTAGGACTTTTTTGTGTAGAATTTAATAAGCTTTAATGTTGCCTTACACCATATTTTCATAGAGAACGTATATTTAGAGTAAAACGCAAATTTCTCCAGGATGGTACACATTTTCCAAGATGGCTGCGATTCCTCGAGGTCCCCAAATGTCAAATAGTGTGGACATGAAAAAGAGACCTTTAATTAACATACATACCAAATTTCATATCTTTGGAAGGATTTAGAGGTGAGACTTAATCCGATTGTACTAAATAAGGACATACCTACTAGGGAACTTTTGTTTACTTTTCACGCACCAGCGAGATAGTGATCAGTAAGGAATATCAGTTGTTTTTTTTTTTTGTGTCGGAAAATTCCTCGATTTCAGGACACTTCAGGACAGTCATAGACAACAAATAGACGATTGAACCCCCTGGCACGAAACATCACTTGAACGTGATTTTTGGTTTGGTTTGTGGATCCAACAGTGGACAGATGCTCATTATACTGGAAATATTGGAAACACGCTGGTGCATGTTTCCAATATTTCCATTACTCTAGCTAGCTAACTTAGCTAGCTTAGCTGACTTAGTAGTCAGCTTAGCCTTAAGTCAATTCTAGTTATTATATAGCAGGGAAAGAGTTTAGCAATCAATTACCAAACATCATATTTTATAAGTATTTCGTAAGAAAAAAAAAATGATACAAGTTTTTGTCGCTGACTGTACTTTTCTTTCCACAGGCAACTAATACTCATATCAATGAGGATATAATAAAATAGAGCGGTACTGTCATAGTAAATTTTGTAACCACTGTAAATTCAATGCCATCTATCGACATACTTTAAAACTAAAAATGAAGATTTAAAAAAATACGTTAAAATGTATTTAAATATGGATAAATTATTTTTTTATTTGCATTAATTATTTTTATATGATTTTGACCCATGTTCTTTCACTGGTATGCGTTAAAATTATAAATAACAAACGAAACAGTCAACGCCCTCTATACGAGTGTAGGCCAAAACTAGTGGCGCCATCTGATCGAGAGTCAAATTTTCGTGATTTTCGAGGCACGTTTTTTCCTTAGACTGTATCCATCTATTACGGAGTTATATCTATCTTTGCTCATATGAACAATTTTAACAAACCCATACGCAATTAGGTTGCATTTTTTTATATTATAGTTTCTAGTGCGACCACCTGTCCTGTGTCCATCGTCAGTTCCGCTCGATGGTACCATAATATTGGATTGTCACCCAACTTACATTTGTGTGTAAAGTATCAGTTCAATCGAATAATTAATGCGCTAGTGAGTCTAATTTAGCTTGCAAGATTCGACCCGAACATACATACAGTAGCGGAAAATAATCTATCATATTTTTTCGGACACATTTGCATTTTTTTTTTGGTAATTTCTCAAAAACGGCTCTAGCGATTTCGATGAAATTCACAATATAGGGGCGTATGAAAAGGACAATTCGATTTTGTATGGAGGGTTCAAATTTTCAGTGCGGTAGCGACCCCTAAAATGTATTTAAAAATTCTGAAAAATAAAAATAAACTTTATTACGTGGTATATTTTACATTAAGCGGGCACCCCGTTGAAAAATATAACTTCGACGAAATAATAAGGACCACCCTATTAAATAACTTTCAATACATTCGCATTCAAATATAACGATAGGTATATAAACCGAAAATTTAAAGTATATAGGACGCAAGGTATTTTTGCTACATTTATTTTGTAATTAACAAATGATGCTCTCTTGACCGATTTCGGCCACAGCGACTGTGTGCTATGGAGTAGGCAATTTTTAATTCGCGTTATTAGCGTGTAGCTGATCCGCTCTCTGGTGCGCCCTTAGGTGGCTCACGTACCCTATCTTGTTGCTAAATACTCGAGCACATTTTGGGCACGTCAGCGCACCACCTACATAGTTGTAGCAAATCGAGGTTGGCGGCCGAGCCTTAAGCTCATCTCGTCTCCTGTCGAGCTCACTGCGGCGTTCAGTCTCGAAATGAGTGACTCGATCGTGAATGAGGCGCCGCCACTCGGGCCGCTGCGCTGCCTAATAACAATCTCCCTGTATACAAGTTATTTGAAGCCAGTCTGAAATCATCTGAATTCCGCAACACATAGAGGCGTATGCAAAGATATGACGACGCATCACGAACTGTCTTGGAGATACAACTTTCAAATAAGGTATTTCTACAAGCGAGGATCACTTAGTATTCATCTATGAGTCACCGGTTGCTTACATTATTTAATATCTACTGATAATCCGTAGGTAACATTGTAGGTATATTTGAACAAATGCTTCGAGTCTGTTAGTTGCGATATATTTTGGTACAGGGCAAAAACGACGGTAAGTTACAGGATCGATTAAAAGATTAGTACCCGTACCATGAGTCACTGACAGTGTCAAAACTCTAACGTCTACGTAATCTACTTTCTATACATCTCGCTCGCACTAATATGCAAGTACGAGCGAGATGCATAGAAAGTAAGTTACGTTCACGCTAGCGTTTATGTCAGTGCCAAACTGATGGTAGCCGTACAGGTTTATGTCTGAAAAATTATAATCCGAGGTGAAGGTGAGCTCTCAGACCGAGATAAATTGCGATAGCGGAGTTCTGTGAAAAAAAACGCCCTCTTCCCTGCCTAGGGGACTTTAAGCCAAAACAAGAAAAGATTTTATATATTCAGCAAATCTTCTTATCGGTGAGACTTACGCAAATCAACCTAGGTTTCAAGAAAGGACGTAACTTGTAAATCAAGAAGAAGTCTCTTTTGTAACAAAATGTGTTTAAAAAAGTCTTACCTAACCAGTATTAATAGTTAGTTTCTGTTTCTTGCGTGATTAATGAGGGAATCAGGGGTTAAGTAAATATTGCAGTTTAATCATTTACCGGTCTGTTACCATGAATATGTGCATGAACAATTGTATATTTGTGAGCAAGGCACAGCCATTCATAAGAATAAAAATATAGTTATCGTTATGGGATGGTGGTTCGGTAAATAGAACTGTGTATTAAATATGAGTACGTAGGTAAATCGTGTTCAATTTGAACATTGAAAAAGGTTTACATTTTATTTATAAGCTCGAAATATCAGCGTTGAAATCCTGGTTTTATCTCCAGCAATACATTTTCAGATCCCTTTCACCGTGTGTTCCGTCTACACACTTTTATACAATAAAAGATAACTTCGATTATTTTATCTATAACAAAAGTATCTGTCAAAAATTGCTGACTGTACTGTTCGTATATAACTAGTCGACAGATCCTCATTAAAAAAGTTCTAACTAACATTTACCTATTCGATAAGGTAGTGTACTTTCCTTAGTGTGATCTTCAGTTTTGTCATGATATTTCTCTCTACTTTTCAAATGACCTAGTTAGCTAGTCAGAAGTCATAATTACATTCGGAATTACAGTAGATTCTCTTCTCCCAGAGTGAATCGGGCTTTGTTGTCGAAATAAGTAGCCACAGAATTCCCTACTCGCCGTTACGAAGGTTTCATAATTTAAAGGGGCTCACCGAGATTTTTATTTCGCGGCGGGACGAGATAAGTGCCTTTTTAGTTTTCTTTTTATTTGCTATTTAAACTCAACGAAATATACGTGATAAGCGCAATACATTAACATTCGCTTTACCTAATTGCTCGACAACAGCCCCGTGAACCTCGCCACCTGCTAAGCATTAGTTCGAATAGATGTGTTTTTAAATGTAATTTATTTGACAAACGGGCAAACCGGCCGGTCGCGAATAAAAAGATAAAAAGGTTAGTCTGTTTTCGGTGCCAGTAACCTTTCGCTACTCAAATATGGCTCGTAATAAGGTAAAACGTATCGCTGCTTTTAGTTTAGAGGTCCTTTACGACATAAAAGACTTTTCAAAATCAAGTTCTGTGTCGGCCGTTGCAGCGGTCAAGTGAAACTGCATGACGAGTTGGTTTCACAGCGACTTTAATTAAATCTTCAAAATATTATTGTAGCTAATATGGTGGTAATAAGCCCTAAAACAACTTGTAAGAAAGAATATCCTGTTCCAAGAATGTTATCTGATTTAAACAGTCATTGGCACTAAATATATATGTATACATTTTCAACTAAATGGCCAACAAGGCTGGCCAGTATTTAGCTGTGTATACTGTATATGCATTGCCATTCAACGTGGCAAGTGGCAATGCGGCCAGCCTTCTGGGCACACTTGCCATAGGTAGCTATTTGGGGAACGTTTTCTAAGAATAAGATTTTTTTAAAGTTTATATTATGAATTTTAAGTTTATTTATAGTAATTTTTATAATATTGTGTTGTTTTCTAATGTAATTATTGTGTTTCATTAAAAATGTATACGAAAAAAAAAGTGTATATAGGTTACAAAATTTGTACGTTACCCTTTTGTATCAGCAATGAAAATGTGCGATCACCTTTAGTCGTAAGTTTTTTCGAGCACAACGCTAAGCCTACACTTTGAACGATCATAGCGGGATAGATCCGTCTTAAGTTCCCAGAAATAATTTTACCTAATTGTAAACTTGACAAAAGCGACAAATCCCTTCTTACTTGGCATGTCCAAGGCTGACAATTGTATTATTTCCGCTCCTCTTACTAAAGTTTATGCCGTTGACAAGCGAGGTTTTAGCCGCTCCGATCGTTTCTGTGGTTCAATGGGTAACACGAGAGCTTTTAGAGTACTGGGATGACAATCGAGATCCTTGTGCTCAAGAGCTTCAATGGACGAACTAACGTACGCATACGGCAAGAAAAGTCGCTTTACTATCTAAAACTCGCTCGATCGATATTAAACTGATCAAGGTACAGGAAAATGCATTTTCTCAAACATGCCAGTAAATATTTGCTATTGTTTTAGAAAATGAACACCTATCAAGCCTCTTTTCAGTTGTAGAGTTAACAAACAACGACGGTAAATGGTACGAACGCCCTTTGTTTACGTTAAACGTAAAAAAATTGAATATTTGTATACCTATATAAAATGCAAGACCCCTGTGTATACGGCGATAATAGTAGGTACGTTGTGCATTAAAGTGCCGTAGGTTTAGAGAACAGAGTTTTTGAAAAATCGTACCACTTTTTTAGATCACAATACTGTTGCCCAAAATTTTATTAGCAATCTTGAGAATTTTCTGTAGTGATTTTATCGATTGGAATCCGGATTTTTTTACTTTCGCTCGATAGATTTAATGTTGTTATGTATGTGAGTTTTGAATAAAGCAGCATTCATTCATTTATTCATAGAAAAAAATCACGAACATGGTCTAACCCGCTTAAATATTTGTCACAATTTATGTACAAAAGCTAAAAATATGAAAATTGCTCGAGAAGCGCAGTTTTTTTTTTGAGGGAACAAATTAAAATTCTAAAACATGATACCCGATCCGTTACGAGCACGCACATCTGTCTCGCTCACGCTTACGCTCAGTGGAAGTGAGAGAAGGGCGGTAAACAAGATCTACGAACGAGTTTGAATTGAAATACATTACAGCCCTAGGTAGAAATTTAGGATTTACCGACCGCATCGCCTACGTGTAATTACACCTTATACGAGCAAGTGTAATGAAAAACGTATCACATTCGGCCGCCGCGAGTTAGGTTTGCGTTGTGAATAAAGCCCAGTTATTCCTGTGACCCTGCAAGTTCTTGATTGACGCATACCTACATTAAACAAGCCTGTTGGGAGCAAATGCGGCGTTTACTTCGCGTGGCGCACAAAGGATTACTTAGTTTCAAAACCAAGTGAACCAAGCCGAGGCGGCCCGCATCACGAATATGGAACAATAGCGCAGTGCACCAGTTTGCTTTGGTCGACGTCCTGTTCACAAACGATACTTTAAAAACAACGTATAATGAAATTGCAACTTACATTCGACTTTATGCGTATACTTGCGGCATTAGTCACTGCAGCGATAAACTACATTGCCATTCCGGCACAAGAAATCATGATTATAACCAGGTATAAGTATATAGATACATGACATTCTTTAGCTAGGCAGTACCAGCTTGGTATACGTCACCGGCGCATTAAGCGTAATCTCAAAGAGAAAAGCGAAAGCAGTTACATGTCATACTTAAAATTAAGCTCAAGTATGTCTCGGGAAACAATAAAAACAGTCTCGCGACCGAGAAAGGTCAAGGGAAACGCGTCTCGCCAATGTTATCTGCTTGTCATTTGAGAAAAGGGGTACAGAAGTGGCTCACCATACATTTATGGGAGAATTTATTATTCTATCAACCTAAAGAATTAGGAATTGCGTGAGCTTTTAAGGGATAAGGAACCTCTCGACAAAATTTGTATTATTAAGACGACCAATTGTTTAGAAGTAAATACCAATAATGTTTTTCCGCCAGAGTGCAGCACTAGTGAACATCCTAAACCATAGAGTAACTTATACATGCCTTAAACATATTTTTAGGGTTTCGTACCCAAAGGGTAAAAACGGGACCTTATTACTACGACTCCGCTGTCCGTCTATCCGTCTGTCTGAATCATGATAGCTAGACAGTTGAAATTTTCACAGATGATGTATTTCTGTTGCCGCTATACAAATACTAAAAAGTACGGAACACTCGGTGGGCGAGTCCGACTCGCACTAGGCCGGTTTTTTTACAAGTTTTTATTACGACATTGACGCATCAAGGCGGTTTGTTTACAGGTGGCCTACCACGAAACGGGAAACTCGAAATTTCGTTATCTGCCTCTCTATCGATCGAATGTGCAAGAGTGATAGAGAGGCAGAAGCCGAACTTAAGATTTTGGTGTTTGTGCTAGTGACGCCCTCTACGCAGAGTTTTGCGTAATATTCCCTATTGGTTGTGGATCAGTATTATCAGTAACCAACCTATATTATATATTACCTATATAACTATTCGTTTATCGTAAATCGATTCTGGCGAGATGATATAATACGTTCATCAACAAGTAGTACGTACGTATATCTAGTTATTTATGCGGCTGTATCAAAGAGTAGGTATAGTAAGTATATTGGCTGTATACTGTATGAGTACTTATACGTTGGTTGTTCTGGGTGGTGACCGACGTAAATGCTAAAAAGTATGTGCTTAATCAAAACGTCGCGTCGCCTCCGAAATGGAGTAGGTATGTTGAAAATGTCAATAAATCGGACCGAGGGCGAGCAAAACGCAATCAGGCTACTGTTTAAATATATGGAATAATATTTCCACTTAGCTTTATAAGCGAGAGATAGTAAAGACCACTAAAAGTAAAGTTTAAGTACTTTATTTATAATTGCTAATGATTGTTAGCAACAGAATGCTGCCATGTTCTTCACAATGTGGTTTCCACTGGAAACCGTGAAGTTTCTAGTAACTATACAGATCTCTAGAAAGCAAGTGATATATTTAATCTAGTGTAAGACATGTTTAATTTATGCGTTGCATTGCATATTACCTTTTTAATCTGACTATTTAATAACTTAATTATTTTATAACTACATCATCATCATCATCTGAGAAAATTTTAACTGTCTAGCTATCACGGTTCATGAGATACAGTCTGGTGACAGACGGACAGACCGACAGACAGACAGCGGAGTCATAGTAATAGGATCCCGTTTTTCCCTTTGGGTACGGAACCCTAAAAAACAATATACCTTCTAAACTATTCACGGTATAGTAACGAACATTTGTATAAAAATAAAGCATATCATTTACAATACTTGTGTATTAACAAAAATAACAAAGGCCGCTTAGTTTTATGACAATTATTTATAATTAATTATATTTCGTATTTCTTCACCTACACCCGGGTCAACTTTGACATCTGATAACATAAAAACTAGAAAGTTTTGGCAAACCGGAGTTCTTGTGAGCTACTTAAAACGATTAGAACTATGCATTTTTCAAATAAAAACTGAATGAGACAAAATGAGGGATTTTAACAAACAGAACAGTGCCCCGGTGATAGTCTTACCCCACCTTACCTTAGTATTTTTTTACTTCGGTAAGCAATACAACAAAGAAACATCCATTAACTAGAATACAATACACAATTGTCGAAGATTTTATGGAAAATAATAAATTACAGGAACATTCGGCAATATTCGGCCGTTTGAGTTCCAATGATAATAAAGAAGATAAACATTAAGAGGGCGCGTAATGCCAGGATATTATAAGAAAGGAACACAAAATATGGCGCGAAACGCGTAACTTGCGACGGAAGATCTGACGATCGCGAGGATTTTAACCTTTTACCTCAACAACTCTGAAAAATTACTTCTGATTAAAATTACGCTAGTTAAATCCCTCGGCTATATCACTAGCTTTTTTATACTAAAATAATACTGCTATGGTATACAGGGTAACGAGATAAAATTGGAAATAAATGAAAATAACATGTATTCGTGATACAAAAAACGGTTAAAAAAACGCGTTTTGCACAGTTATATTTTTCTATATTTTTAGCATGTCAAAAAGATACACACAAAGAACTAAAAACATTAAACCCCGTCTTTGTGGGAATTATTTTGACCCCAGAGGCTATATCTCCTCTACTATGGCCATCTGCCCCGGAATTACCCTAATTGGGAAAAGTTAGCGCGCCACTCGCTCCAGGTTGCAGTAATATATTCGAGGTCGAATTTAAGGTTGTCAAGCAATAAAGCGTAGCGTATGCCCTTTAAATATTGCAGTGACAAAATATAAGACAAAGTCACGTCAGTCGATGTAGAGTTAACTTATAAGGACTCTGCACTGCATTTACCAGGAAAACTTCGGATTTCCACTTAGGAAATAAAGTAATTCGGTAAGTAAGCCTATTATATACACAACTTCGAAGATAAACAAGTGAGCCATACACTGGTATACGGCCGGATTTAATATTTCTGTGCACAGGTATTTCTCTGAGTTAAGGGGCCCACTGATTACCAGTCCGCCGGACGATATCAGCCTGTCAGTTAGAATAAAAAGTTGACAGCTCCGAACAACTGACAAGCTGATATCGTCCGGCGAGCTGGTAATCAGTGGGCCCCTTTAAGGTAAAGGTTGCCGGTATATTAACATTTTTTGTGGGTCCTTTTATCCGAGTAACTGTTTAATTTCGCGTAAACGCGTGTAGGGCAGCGCCGTAAAGGCGAATGTGTATTTCATAAGGTTATTTGTAAGAGGGATTCCCGAGACGCCAAGGCGTTGGCGAGGGGACAAAAGGTCTGGGATTTGTCCTTTAACGAGATGGGGGCGGAAGGTGAGCTGGGCCACGGCTTGAGTCGCGAGACGCGGCAATCATGTGCAAAATACGCTAGATGAATTAATTTACCCCGGAGTACAGTAGTTTAATTTAAAGTACAATGATTCACATTTATTCAATGTGATAGAGTTAGGCCAAGATAAGTCTGCAGCGATTTTGATAGCACACGAAGTGCAAGTGTTATTTTAAAGGTCGAAGTTCTATGAAATTATGACGTAAGACTTGTTTTGGTCTAACTATATGTACTTTATAAGATAAGTACTGAATGCTTGCTTTGCAAACTATACGTCACTACGTCAGTGTATTGAAGTATTAAAGGCCCCGTGGAAGTAGGATCATGATATTTTGAGAAGCAACTTTCGTATCTTTAGCTTTCATATATTATAACAATTTTTTAAAGTGCGTTTTAGACCTATGTTCGTGATTTTTTTCTATAGAGCGAAAGTCAAAAAATCAGGATTCCAATTGATGAAGTCACTAAAGAAAATCTTCAAGATTGCTAATTATATTTTTAGAAACCGTATTGTGATCTAAAAAGCGGTATGATTTTTCTAAAACTTCTCTCTCTGAGCCTAACTTAAGATGAGAAAGAGTAGTCATCTGGAGAAGGAGTCTGTAATTTCCTTACACCATTCGACAACTTAGATTGAAAACACCTCTTTTAGTTCACAGGCATAGTTTACCAATCCGACCTGCAAAAGCAATTAAACTATGTTCTATTTACGAAGATTAGAAATCTATATTTAGATATTTATCGTGTAGGTACTAGGTATACAAGACAAGACGTAAAGTGTGCTTGTAATCGATATATTATTAAAACGCGATATCGCGTAACGCGTAATAAATACGAGTGGAAACCAAGTTTTATCTGTGGTAAACCACTCTTAAATGCCTTTATTTCCTGAACCAGTCCGTTGCGATTTCATCCGGAAATTAATAAATCGGCCATTTGTCTGCCGAACGAGAACAGATTGTTATTTTGTGAATAATTCCGTTCGTTGCCTTTGTAATAAATACAAAGAATCGCCCTCAGAAACTTCGGCCAGCGTCAGAGGGTCTACCGCGAACCACGTTCGACGTGTTGCCTCTCTATCGCACTTGTAAATTCGTACGTAAGTCTGACAGGGAGGCAACACGTCGAACGTGGTTCGCGGTAGGCCCTCTGTAGCTACAGGCTAATGAAGGGGGTACCTTCACTTCACTATACTTCACTATAGACTGAAATACTGTACCCAGTATTTCAGTCTATCGCTTTCACCCAATAGCTATGTTCATTTTAGATTCCATTAACTTCCAATAGGGGGTATTACAGCAATGTTCTGCCACCAGAGTGCAGCACTCTATGGTTTACTAAAGGGGCTACCTTTAGTAAACCATAGAGTAACTTATACATACTGTGCCTTTAACAGTTTTTTGACAAGTTTTCAGAGATAATAAAATATGACATTGATGCATCAAGGCAGTGTGTTTACAGAGGGCCTACCGGGAAACGCGAACCCGAAATTTCGCTATCTGCCTCTTTATCACTCGAATATGCAAGAGTGTTAGATAACGAAATTTCGATTTTTTTGTTTCGCGATAGATTATGGTAGTGGCGCCCCCTACGCAGTTTCGCGTAATATTCCCTATAGTCTTTACACTTACTTTTGCGGGTGCTGGCTCTGCGTGAGTGGGTTGAATATTGAAATTAGGGGTGGGTTATTGGAACAAATTAAATTAAATAATCATTTATTCCGGAATATAAATTTCCATATTGTATTGTTTTGTATTGTGTATTGTTGTGTTGTGTTGTTTTGAATAGTGTTTATATTTATTTATACAAATATTATAGTTTTATCGCAATTTATGTCTTAGTTCTTAAGTATTTTTAATGATTGTATTTTTTTTAATTGAACTAAATCACATTTGTAACGGAAGGTTCAATTCTAAAGAAGTGACGCGTTCCATAAGGTACAGGGGGGAAATTTCAACTGGTAGGTTATGAAGTGCAACTTTGACCACCAAAAACTACTATTTACAGTACTTTTACTGGCAATTGATTGCCTTCATACTGTAGATTAGACCATTTTGTGGCACTTTCTCCTTCCTGTTTTTCTGTTTTGTATTATTTTCTCTTCTGCTTGTGCTTACGAATGAAATCTATGTTAACCAGTAGAAACCTGAATAGATCCAACTCCTACTTATACTAACAACTATCTCAGATAATATTTAAACCAATATTAGTAGAAGATTGAGCAAATGAGAGCTTAAAGGGGCCCATTGACTATCAGTCCGCCGGACGATATCGGCCTGTCAGTTGTTCGGAACTGTCAAATTATTGATCTAACTGGCAGGCCCCTTAGTACACGTAGCAATATCAAGACCTCGTCGGCTATTGGTTTCAACAATTCAATCAGTTAACAGTAAAAAAAATTTTCATGACAATAAAATTAAAACAATGTAAGTAGTATAAGCACCTTTATTAACTCAGTAAAATATCTTATCTTTTTTTTAAATTAATTAGCCTTTCCTCGTGCACGACTGACCTACTAAACGTATGAGACTACTAGTCGGCAAAATTTATCAATCAAATTGATTTGCTCACTATTCGCGAAACCTTGGGTATTCTTGGTAGAAATCCTACTCCACCTGTCACGTTAAGGACAAATATTTTCCCGAATGTGTAGCCGAACGCAAGGGTATTCACCAGCGATTATCATTTTCTGTCCCAAACGCTCCCTCGTGGAATAAAAATGCGAGTTTATATGTTTAGCGCGGCGTGGACGGGCTTGAATAAAATATGCCGCCGCAGAGCAGGGGTGTATTATTCTGTATTCGGTTTTTAAGGTTGGTAGGACTTCGCGCAGGGTAAGCCCGCAACGCAACCAACAAACCATTTCAACGGCTAACCAGCCCTTAACAATGCTGTTGAGTAGCGGGTGTAACAAAGTTGATAAAACTTCAATAGGGAATATTACTGCAATGTTCTGCCGCCTGAGTGCAGCACCAGTGCACATGCTAAACCATAGAGTAACTTATACGTACACAAATTTTTGACAAGTTTTCACTATGACATTTCGTGTTTCGCGGCAGGCCCTGTGATTGTGATAGTGACGCCCTCTACGCAGTTATGCGTCCTTTTCACTATTCGAAGCATTCCGATTTCTGCTGTAGAACAAACAATCATAATTTTGAATTATTCCTTTTTCTTTATTTTTTTTCATCTCCCATTTCATTTGGGGGCGGCCCTCAGAATATGTTTTGGCCATTTGGCTCTGTAAAGTATGTATTTTTAAGTGACTGTTTCTCCACCAGGTGGCTTTTGGGCGTCCTGATACTCCTGATGGTTGTTTACCTAAGTCAATTTCAAGAGCAATTTTTACCGGGTGACCTTATATATCATCGGAGTAGTAGGAGTACCAAAACGTTTTTCAATTGATCTACCCGATGTGGAGTCATCCATAAGTGACCCGCAATCTTCCGAATATCATTCACCCAACGAGCTAACGGACGCCAGGCGCTCCTTTCATCCGAAAGCGGCCACCATTCCGTCAACATTTTGGTCCTCCTGCCATCAATCTGCCTGGCAACATTCCCCGCCATTTTAGTTTAGTAACACCCTACTTCTTCTTCTAATCCTACGTCTTGCACCTTGGTGCGGCGCCGGATCCAGACATTCGTTAATCGCTTTTGAAGCTTGATGCCGAGCATGGAGCGCTCCATGGCTCTCTGCGCCACTCGGATTTTAAGCACAGCCTTGGTAGTGAGCATCCATGTCTCGGCACCGTAAGTCATGGTGGGATTGTGGAATGTGAACGGGTTTGAGGAGTCCGTTAAATAGTTTATTTGAATGCCGCCCAACCCTCTATACAGCTCCCGGAGCACATCTACATAGCGAGTATCGATTGAACAGCGATGATGAGTTTCAAGCACGGCCCAATATACGTCACAGTTGAAGGCCTTCTCGTAATCTACGAAGGTCATGCACTGATCCGGTTGTTATCATGGCTCTTCTCCATCAACTGGTTTACCGCATCCACTCCGCAAAACAGACTGGTCGGGAGGTAAGCATGTGAACAGGATACGAGATAGACGGTTACAAAGAACTTTTGCAAATAGCTTGTATCTATGGAAACTTGGAAAGGATGCATTAAAACGTATTCAGAAGGTAATCGAAGATTATTTCTGGGTTCTTATGTAGGATAGGGAATTGAAAACTATCCCTAAAACGGCTAAATAAATATGAGCGGTAGTAGATATACATTTAATTATAACATTTTTGGCAAAATAATGAAATTTAATCGCGTTAGACTCGTTAATGACATTAATTCTTCATTTTAATAATCAAAATAATCATACCTAAGCCAAATCGGGAATAATAATTACGTCATAACTCGGTTTATACACGTATTTCATGAAAATTATGATTTATTGCTAAAATATGAGACTGTTTCCACCGACCCGCATAATACCGTGCCATACCTATCCCGGGTATTAAAGTTGCCATCCCTACCGATAATCTCTATAATCTCATTAAGAGCACATCAACGTGCTCACTAGCGCCACTGGTAAATAATTGTGATTATTTCAATTTAACGATAGATGTTTAAAACAGTTTTGTGTTCATAGATCGACGAATCCAGCAATATAAAAACTAGGTTGATGTATTCAAAACACATTCAAAAAGAATTTTAATACAAAAAATACAGTACGTAGCGGCCTCTTTTTTTAAATATTTATCGTTAAATTTAAATTATCACAATTATTAAGCAGTGGCGCTAGTGAGCACGTTGATGGGCTCTTAAACAACGAACAATACCTATTTCAGGTAAACATTATATGGGGATTCGTTTACTTTTTGCAGTACCTATGTATGTTTGTAAGGGTCAAATCTTGCAAGTTAAATTTGACCCACTTCCCGGTTTCTGATTAAGATGAAAATTTGCATACATATGTAAGTCGGGTGACAATGCAATATTATGGTACCATCGAGCTGATCTGATGATGGAGACAGGAGGCGGCCATAGGAATTCTGTAATAAAACAACGCAACCTAACTGTGTTAGGGGTTTTTAGAATTGTGTCTCGATGAGTATTAGTTGCCTGTGGAAATAAAAGTACAGTCAGCGATAAAAGCTTGTAGCAAAAATGAAATTTTTGCCAAAAACTTTTTACTTCATATGCATGAAAGACATTAATTTATTTTTTTATCTATTAACAAATAGATCATGGTTAAAGAGATTAAAACAAGCTTTTTAGGGCAGCATTTCACTGTACACTTTATATGATAATAAGCTTAATTTACTTTTAAGCCTGCCATTTTGTAAACTTCTGGCATTAAAATGAGTGTTTTTGTTGAAATATATATATTGAAATTGTTACAACAAACCCTATTATATTAATGCGTGAATTGTATAACAGAGCCGAAATGCAAATATTTGGAACATAATAAATACCATATTAAACATATTAATAACGGGTCACTCACGTATTTTAAGTCGAAAACGCTCGACATGTTTCACTCCGTACCGAGGAGCATCATCAGGAGCTTGCGTCGACGGTGACGGACCGGCGCAGACTGCGGGCCGCAGCCCTCCGCGCCCGATGACTCGGCGCGGGCGCCGGTGGCGGCAGGGGGGGCGAGAAACTACCCTAGTTTACCCCGTTATTAATATGTTTAATATGTCTGTGTCTCACGGAAGTTTAGTTATTAAAATACTAATACCAAATAATAATCGGATATCGCATCTCCATCCATCCGGAATCCATTCAGTTCAATAAATCCATTATTTCAACTATTTTGTTTTGAAGCAGAAATGTCTGCGAGCGTTACTCGCAAATTTTTAAATTAAAGGAAAAATGGAAAAATTTCGCAGCAGCTGGCCGGCAGGTCTCGAACCTGCGACCATAGGAACACCGGTCCAATGTACAATCGTACCTGGGGCCACGTATTAGATGTCCTACCACTAGTGCCGCCACCGCTTTCGGTTTCCTCTGGCTCTGATTCAGTGTCCGTTTCCGGTTGTTCGTATGTATAGGTATATTCTTTCCGCTTGTTTCTTTCGGGGTCGGTTAGTATATTGCCGAATATCGTGGTTCAATGAGTCCTCCCATGTATATATTGGGCGTCCCCCCTTCCTCTTGTTCTCGTTATATTTCAGAGCTGCGTGGAGTAGGTGAGGGTTTTTTTCGTCTATGTGCCCGTAGTATCAGAGCCGGCGGATTTTGATAATTTTTGTAATTGTTTTGTCTTCTAAGATTTCATTAACCTTTTGCCTCGGGGTGTCCCTGGCGTATTTTAATGGCTAGGTGATTAAATGACAAATTCTCTCTACACTGATTTAAACTTTCACGATTTTTACTCATTATTATTTACAACGACGGGACTTAATACACTTACTTATTTTACGCGATTAAGTCCCGTCGTTGTAAATAATAATAAATTCTCTCTATCTAACAAAACCAATGTTTGACACCGGAAGGTCACGAATTATGTTGTACCTCCCTATCGCATGACACTTCTATTATCACTATCTAGACTGTGCCTCAGTCTCAGTGCATAATGTGCCGAGCGCGTCCATAATGTAAGTGACTGGATTGACACATAACGCACTAGAATATAAGGTAAGTTTAGGTATATATGTAATAAATACCTAAACAATGCACGTAGAATAATATAACGAACATGTTGTAAGTTTTTATGGAATATTTCTGTCTCCATCCGACGACATCAGAAGAGCCCGACTAACATGACATGATGTAACATTGCATAGACTCCTAATTTTGACGAATCATTTATTTGCTTGCCGACAAGCCTTAATCAGGTCTAAGAAGTAGTGAAGTAATTAATAAGTATTAAAGTTAAAAATGTAATTATTGTAACCATCCTGCTAGTACTACTTTTTAGTATAAAAGAAGTATTTAGTTTTAGATTTAAGTGTTAAATGCTAGATTTAAAGACACAAACATAATGGTTTATACCCTATCGATTTCGGAAGAGCGGGGTTTTCTGTCACAAGCATATCTTAAGGGGCCCACTGACTATCAGTCCGCCGGACGATATAGGCCTGTCAGTTAGACCAAAAATCTGACAGTTCCGAACAACCGACAGGCCGATATCGTCCGGCGGACTGATAGTCAGTGGGCCCCTTAATGCTTAAAAGAAGATCCCGTCCCATGCTGTAAACTACTTGTAAAGAACCAATAAACATTTTTTCATTTTCATTTTTCAAGTATACTGTAATAAGAAATACAATATGAACATGCCAGAACTTATGATAAATTCAATCAGAACCTGGTTTCACAAGTTTTCTCAGTTTACATATTATTAAACATTATTATTTAACGATTTTTATTATTATTTTACCGACGAAAAGAGCAAACCTTAGCTGGAGTTTGGAACTTTTATGCAAAATTAAATCTGAAACATGATGCAAATAAATCTTCGTAATTAATTAACAAATCAATGCTAAAAACAATAAATATTTGTAGGAAGATTTTTATTGAGAAATGTTAGTGTATTAGGTCATAGTAATAGTAATAAAAATCCACCATTAGTTGAACTACTTACTGGAATCCAATATTACCGGTGTACCCTAATATTATTACATACTTATACACCATGAATGCGTGTATTAATTTAGAGACGATTAAAATAGGGCGGCAAGCCTCAAAACCCTCAAACTCTCTTAATAATTCCAGAATGACATTACACAGGCATTCTATGTAGGATTGTTATGTTCACCGCACGTTATTAAACTTTGAGTTTCATATCGCGTCGACTCAGATTTTCGATGCGCCAATCAGCAATAACTTGCAGACTTGAGTTTCAAAATTATATTAGTTAAAGAAGAGTTACAAAAATTTAGAAAATCATTACATTCCGAGTCTAAGATTTTAGCTAATGTCTCACCACACTTAAAGACGCGGAATCGTTTTAAGACAACCACATTTTAACGCACTTTTATTTGTTGGTTTATTTTATGCCATTGGTATATATGTAATGGATGTGATCGAACCCTCGATGCCGCTCAATTTGCATCGCCTGGGCTTAAATGAGCTTTATGATTATGACATGGCTATATTACGCATCGACTTAATGCGATTCCGTGTTGGAAGATGTTGTGATACCCTTAATAGGTAATCATTACTTACTTGACATCATCTATCTTCGGGTAAGTGCATATCCTGAGAGTTTTGGTGTTGGAGCCGACGGCGTACAGTTTCCCGTTGGGATGGAACTCGGCGCACCGCACTGCCTGTAGGTCTTCAAGCACTGTCACGGGCTTGAATGTAGGCCGGGAGCCATTCACTTCGGCACCGACCATGTTGCCCGCCGACATGGGTAGACCGTGGCTGCCATTTCGGTTTTGTGCCTGTAAAGAAAGCAGTGGGTCATCGGACAGGAACTAGTTACTTAACTATTTAAATTGAAAAAGATCAGATCACAAATAATATTACAATAGCGTCTTTTGAGCGTCGGCGTCTAGTCTGACGTTGCCGATTTTAGGGATAATATGTAACTTTAAGGCAGGTTACCTTATTTGATTTTCAAATGAGAAACAAATGCACAGCAGAATATTCGCTTAGAAAACGCTAAGTGGTTTCCAAGCAAAAAGGTACCCACAATAATGTTGCACTTATGGTGAGTTTATGTACAAACGTTGTTTTAAATTAATTTTGGCTTAAATTTAGCCTATTTCTAAGTGTTTAAAGGAATTTAAACAAATTCGACGACAGTTAATTCAGTAAAGCAGCCAACTATATAATAACGTAGATGCAATTATGCCACTTATTAGCCGAATAACCGGGTCACGTGGATTTGAATGCCTACGAGTACATTCCCGTAAATAACTAAACACAGGCATAAAGCCCCTCGCGCTATCACTAAGATGGATTTTTAGCAATTAATACTGTTATTTAAATATATTGATTGTATATATCTGAGCTTTATTAACAAAGAGTACCTACCTAAACATAATTGCAGATCTTATTGATTAAAATGTGACACATTATCTTAGATTGTAAGCAAAGTATGTAAGTACTAAAAAAATTTGTCACTAGAAAATTCTCTGTTGAACAGATTTACCACTTATCTAAGGCGGCTGGTAAAGAAGTTGTACGGTGATTTTCCTGCAGAAGGAAGCTGATTTATGGGACTAAAACAAGTTCATACATAAAAATTTTACTTGCTTAACATAATACAAATCAGCTTTAAGCAGACAAGCCTTCACCAGTCTGTAGCTGATCATAATAACTTTATACCAGCCGCCTCAGTTAAACGGTAGACTAGCACTTCACTTTTTATAATAGGTAGAGTTCATTGGTCAGTTACTTGCTATTATTATTAAACTAAGGCAAATATCCTTAGCATGGTGTAGAGGTGACCCGGCAAAACTTAGACAATGGCCAACTTGTACTCGTGCCTTTCAGGCATCGCTTTAGTATGCTATTGTAGGTATAGAAAAGCCTTTGACAAAAGTTGTCGGAACCATACAACTCTGAACCCTCTATCTATTTATTATAAGGGATCCTATAGAAAGTACACAAACTCTAATGACGGATGACCCAACATGAAATCAACTGTTTCTTTTCTAACCTTAATTTTTACTTGGCCATTTAATCGGACACCGCACTCTAGCTCGTAACAAATAAAGCTCATATTTGACAAACCGCAAAGATGTTACGCGAGTTTGTGAAAGTAATAGTAGAAATAGGCAACGAGACTTCTCGTGTGTGGTCCGCAGTGATTTTTTCCGAACGACCAACAACATTTTCTTATTTTCAGGGCAATCTATTATAGCTCGTCATTGAAACGAAGAACCAATACCTACTTGTAGAGAATTGGTATCAAAGAACATAGGTATTAATCTATTAAAACTTTTCGCTCATGTCTCGGAAACCTGTACGAACCTAAATATAATTTAGATGGGTACCACATGGTATGCGGATTTAATTTGTATAAAAGTTACCACACAGGCCATGAATCTATTGACACCTCAAAACTAAAAATCTGTTAAGTAGATTCGAGTTCGGCAGACTGCTAAATCTTAACACCTCCCTGAGTCTTCTGATTCCGTAGTCGGGTAAAATAAAGAAGCTTCCGTTGAGCCAATTGAGCCCCGCCATTATAATTATTATTATTTTAATATTTAGTAGCGAGGCTGACCCTTTTAAAACCTTAGCTTCCCTTTTCAACAACGCAAGGTTCAAAACACATTGTCAATATTATATTAATCACCACTATAAATTTAACAAAACACATTCAGTCCACCGCAATTAGAGCGTATCTATGGACACAGATATGAACACTAATATAAGCTATTTACAGTTAAATGTTTATGCTGGTATATCCATACTAATATTATAAATGGGAAAGTCTGTCTGTCTGTCTGTCTGTCTGTCTGTCTGTCTGTCTGTGTGTCTGTGTGTTCCCTCTTCACGCTTAAACCGCTGAATTGATTTAGATGAAATTTGGCATAGAGATAGGTTGAGTCCCTGAGAAGGACATAGGATAGTTTTTATCCCGAAAATCATCCCTTAAGAAAGTAAAAAGCGGGGTGGAATTGAGTTAATTAATGAAGTGTCTGCTAATTTGTGTGCATAATATGCTAAAATTGAATAATTTTTATAAGACTTTCTCCAGGCGCTATTCTTACTCTTGCTGGGGTTACTAAGTCCACGCAGACGAAGTCGCGGGCAAAACCTAGTTTTCTACAAACTCGAAAATGAAAAATTCTAAATTAATTCTGTATCAAGCAGCTGCGAACGATGCTATTAAGCTTAGAAATAAATTAAAAGTGAAATCAATTTGCGGAGATCTGCATAAATTTTGTGAGCCTTAGGAGATTTTTTTTTCCTTAGATTGCAAAACCACTTGCTGTTGAAGGAACCCACCATCAATTACAATGGCACTACCAGCAAGACACTGGAGAAAAGGCGTTTTCAGATTTTTTACATGATTATACCAAAAATATTTATTACAACTGACTACAAATTTATATTAAGGTACCTTTAGGATCCTCAGATATCAATGTTCACCATGATTAGAACAAATTTTGCATCGGACGTGCTGTTTTCGATCTACAATCTACAAGCAAAAAACTGAAAAAGAGCAAAAACGTATGCGCACGTCCTGGGATTGCGCAAACTCGAAGTGCAAGCATTTCGAACCAAATGAAAGTGTTGAAACGATTACCAGCTCGCTGAAAACTAATTCTTCGAAAAAACAAAATTTAGTTGGCCATGCGAGGGACTCCAATTATTTGTTAAACAAACGATAATAATATTGACTTCGGTTACCGCGATAGTTACTCATGAAATTAAACTATGAAAACTAAACTATGAAATCGAAACGTCGGGATATATTATAAATTCAATATACGCGATATAATCCGTTTTCATAGTTTTATTTCAAACGATAATAGTTAAAACTATATTATAAAGCGTGACATAATAGGTGATATAAAGATGATACTTAGTTCCATTTCCAGCGTTATGACATCATGAATCTGTCATAATTGGTTGATAAAAAACGATCGAAACAGTCTGGCACCTAAGAACAGTCGAAATTCAACAGCTGATTGTCGCGTTACGTAATTGACAATGCACGAGGGAGTCGATAGAGAAGTTTCCAATTAAAGGACTCCTGCGATTTATATTTAGCGATTTATAAGCCGAAATGCCTGAATTGTTAGATGAATGAATTACGTGTATCATTTACAGTTGGAACTACTAATACATAAATATTGTTCAATTTATAAGTTTAAACTTATACTAAACGCGTCTTCAAGAAAAATTTGCATCAGGAGAGCGGAGCGTTTAGACACAGAGTTCTATACATTTTTAATAACGTTGGTTTTCTACGAAATAAGGCGCTCTCTTTTTTTGTTCAAGTCATATCAAGACCTTTACAGTACATATGGTGCTACTTTCTCGCACTAGTGCGTTCGTGCATATGTCGAAAGTTTAAAGGGCCATATGTACTGTAAAACGTTGCACGATACACGTGCGAAAAGGTAATTCGCAACTCGTGTCGATTTAAAACACTCCCTGCGGTCGTGTTTTAATTTATCGCCACTCGTTTCGAATTTCCTCTCTTCCGCACTTATATCGTAAATAACTATTATAAGTTCGAATATATAATAGCGCAATTTTAATTTTGCTTACACCACATATTTCCGATGACATTCTGCAAAAAATCGGGCGATTTGATTCCTCTAAAGACACGTGGGAGGAACTAGAGCGCATCTACAGTAGCGGAAAATAATACTATCATATTTTTTCAGATACATACATATTTATTTTGGTAATTTCTCAAAAAGGGCTCTAGCGATTTATATGAAATTTACAATATAGGGGCGTATGAAAAGGACAATTCGATCACACTAGGTTTACATTTTGAAAATAATTAGTTTGCCTGAGTTTTCGCGGTAGCCCGGTGGGTATTAAATTGCAGAGTAATGATTCGATTTAATTTTCAAACCAGAAGCTAACGAGGGTGAAAAAGCAATCCTGCTAGGTTTTATTGTTGGCAAGATTCGCTTTTCAGTGTTTTCAAATAAGAAATTCAATATTTATAACATGCATTAAGTGTGTGTGAAGTCCCCAATCCGCATTGTGCTAACGTGGCTGCCTATGTTGCCACGTGCAGTGGCCCTGGTTTTGGCCAGGCAACGAATGCTCAAAAAAAGTTATAGAGGGAAATGCTTGGAACACAATTTTTGACTTCGTAACTTTGTTTGGACTAGTTAGGTGAACATATCAAAAGTCCCCGGCCGTAGCCCTTGAGCCGGGGGGAGGGGGGTATGAAGGTCCCATTTTTCGCTTTTTCGATTATATCTCGGAATTTCCCATTATCATTCCCGTTTTCGAATTATTAAGTTAAGATTAAAACCGCGATTTTAATAGCTTAAATCGAATAATTTTTCTAAACTTTTCAGTTAAATTCCTACAATCCGAAATAAATTTTCACTTGCATCGTGGTTTCAGAAAAACACACAATTACTTATGAAACAAAACACACAGTTAGTTTTTTATTTTATTTTATAAAATACCAGTTTTTTCTTTTTGTTTTAGTAAAGCGTCTTCACCTTACAAAATATTAATAGTTAACCGAATTTAAACTGTTGTGAGACATACTAACATTAAATCATTTTACGGTTTAGACTCACTTGTCGCGCGAGTGACTAAAACAAGTGAGTCTAAACCGTAAAATGATTTAATATTAATAGTTATTTTAGCTTTAGCATGTTTATGTATGATTTCCATATCCAGTTGATACAATCAGGAAATTTATAATTACGGAATATGAAAAATACTAACACTACCTCATGACATAAAGGTCAATGATAAATGATAATAGAATCCGTTAAAAACATTAACGTCAACAATGCTACAAAATTGCATTACCATAAAACGTGTGAACATGCCTCACTACAATAAGCAACAATAACAATATTTATGATTGCCGAAGAAAAAGCTTGTACATATGACACCAATGAGAACGGATTTCTAACTAGAAATGCATCGATTACCGACTCGATTGAGGTGATAGGCGTTAAGCCTCATTTATAGGATTACATAAGTACAACTAGATACGAGCACCGACACTTACAACCATACCTAGAGTTATTAGCATATCATTAGGTATACATAAATACATGGAAAGATGACATCAATAAAATTGGAGGAACAGAATGGCCTAAAAAAGCCAACGACAGAGAGGAATGGAAGAAGCTGGAAGAGGCCTTTGTGTCACAGGATACGCTGGACACCAAATCAAGAAAAACTGATAAACAATGATGTGCAGTTTAGTTACCAGCAATGAAGGCTATAATATAATATAGGTATACATACCTACATATGCCCTTCAGTACCGTATCGAAGACGTCTGGCGGACAAATCTTTCAATGAGTACATCACGACAGGCTGCATTACAGTTGCGACATTACTTTTGTCAAGGCATTTGACAGACAGCGGCGGCATCGCAACAGTAATGCAGCTGCAGTTAATATCCGAACGTCACTTTTAAGGACAGAACTCTGGTAGACGTAGAACTGCCATACATTGATAGATTTTTCAGCCAAACCCATTTACCATGTCTGACGGGCACAGTCGATAAGTTTCCGGGTCAGAGTATAGGAAAAGGGGCAACATTTTGCTCGTAAATTTTCTGTCCTAAAATCTGCCCCTTATGCTATACCCCAACCTAGATATCTTTTAAGATGACTGAATCCCCAACATCCCGCATTTCTAGGTCGAAAACTAGAAATTTTATTTAGGGTCAACCTATACGTATGATGACTATTATTTGAATAAGGTCAATGTAGGCGAAAATCGACTTATTATGATGCAAAATTAGCTTCTTAAAACGTTCTACTTACTACTACTACGCTTTCTTCAATGGAGTAGTTTGTAATATTTTCTGCCGCAAATTAACGGTAGATGGAAAATTTAAATCTTCGTATTAACTGGTATTGTAACCATTTAGCTTGGCACCTACTCCAAACATATCAGTTGACAGCGCATATAAAAGGAATAATATTTATATTTATCATTTTTGAAGTCGTTTTTTTTTTTTCAAGGTATTTTACTATAAGGAACCGACGGGACTGAAACGTACCGCGGTACGTTCCTCCTTCCTGACAATGCTCGCTATGAAATAACAACTACCTAACTACTTTTAAAACATAAGAACTTTCAACAATTAAACACGACGGTGACTCTCTCGTGGTAGGGGCTGTTTTAGTTCCAGTGGAGTTGATTCATTAGGTATACAGCATTAACGGCATAATAAGTTTATATAAGTTTTGAGTATTGCAGGATTATTCCCTGGGCACATTCCAACAAGATAATGATCCAAAACATTCATTTAATCTAGTGAAGCAGTGGTTCCAAAAACGGAGATTGAGGGTTGTAGACTTGCCCAGCCAAAGTCTGGACTTGAATCCGATCGAGACTATGGAAGCAACTTCGTCGTGTGAGCATGCGGAAAGCGTCTAATCTCTATAAAAAGTCCGTTTTTGCTCCCTCAATAACGAAGTACCTATGACATGACAGTTGCTCTTTTACACTATTGTTAAGTTGGTTTACGTTGTGTATCGTTAGAAAAGTTCAAATGTATTTTAATTTTGACGTTAATCCAATAAATACGATTCAGAACAAGTAGCTCTGGCGGTCGAAGTGTTAAAAGTTAATGAAGTTCAAAGTGCATATAGCTAAAAATTATTAAATTGCAATTTTGATTAGGCACATAAAACATATATCACATTTTATTATCCAAGTGGAAAACGGCGTATAACCCCCAGCTAATTATAAGTCCCAAGCAAGCTCGGCCGAATTTCATCTTTCCATAGAAACGGAGTTTTGTTCTCATTTTAAAACTACGTGTTGGATTGTGATGAAACTGCACAAAAAAGGGCATGACATGTAGCCACATGACACATGTAGTCCTGTAATTAGTTTTTTTAGTTCCAGTTTATAAAACAAACGAAATATAGCAAAAACAAGTTTTGTATGAAAAACTTAAATTCGCTGTATTTTTTAGGGTTCCGTACCTCAAAAGGAAAAAACGGAACCCTTATAGGATCACTCGTGCGTCTGTCTGTCTGTCTGTCCGTCTGTCACAGCCTATTTTCTCCGAAACTACTGGACCAATTAAGTTGAAATTTGGTACACATATGTAAGTTTATGACCCAAAGACGGACATGTAAAGTAAACTAATTAATTTTAAACTTGGGGGCCACTTTTGGGGGGTAAATGAGAAAATTTAAAAATAAAAATTTTCAAACTACATCGTGTTATATATCAAATGAAAGAGGTCATTGTGAGAATCTCAAATATATTTTTTTATAATTTTAGGATAAACAATTTAGAAGTTATTCAAGAAAATAGGCAAAACCGGCCAAGTGCGAGTCGGACTCACGCACCGAGGGTTCCGTACTTTTTAGTATTTGTTGTTATAGCGGCAACAGAAGTACATCATCTGTGAAAATTTCAACTGTCTACTAGCTATCACGGTTCATGAGATACAGCCTGGTGACAGACAGACAGACGGACAGCGGAGTCTTAGTAATAGGGTCCCGTTTTTACCCTTTGGGTACGGAACCCTAAAAAATGACCATTCCCCCCCCCCCCTTTATCTCCAAAACTACTGGGTCTAAAATTTTGAAAAAATAGACAAAATAGATCTTTACCTACAGATTACAGGAAAACCTATCAGAAATTGCAGTCAAGCGTGAGTCAGACTTAATTACTTAGTTTTTGATCCGACCCCTACGGGGTTTTTAAAGACATTTCACTCACGTTTCACATAAAAAATAAAAAATACATTGTTTAAATTGTGTAATGTACGGAACCCTTGGAACGCGAGTCCGACTCGCACATGGCCGGTTTTTTAAATATGGTATCTGAAGCTGTATAAACTAATTAAAGGACTAGCTATACATATACCATATCCTATTGTAAGTACAAAATTTCAGAGCAATCTAGCTAGTCGTTTTAAAATGAGAGCGTAACTACGTTTGTACGGAGAAGTATATTATATTTTATATTCTTACTCTATTTTATTTTGTGATTGATATGAACAAAGCGCACCCTATGAGTGATTAGTGATTTATCTACGATACGTATATGTCATTCAATGAATGAGGGGGGAAAGGTAGACTAAAATCACAGATTTTGTACTGAGTATTTCACAGACATTTTAACTAAAAATGAATGAAATTCTAAGCTTCAAAGTGCGTAATTAAGGGGCAATAAGGGTAAATCAGTTAGTTTATACATTTCCTTCTTTCTACATATTCTAAGAGAGCAAACACGCGTGGAGATATTTATAAATATTTTGTTCGCTCAGCAATTTTGATGCTAACAGTAGATTGCGGTTGGCAATGTCAAGTATGTAAGCACTTAATCAGCTCTAGTGATCAACAATACTCCAGTTTCATTTATTCACATTCCTCAAGCAGGTTTTTCACGACCCAAATTAACTAACCGCATAAACTGTTCGAAATCGTAATCGGAACATCGCTTGTAACAGTTTCGATACGAGTTTGAATTGATTTGGGCAAGTAAGTTGTTTACAAGTGTTCACGCGATTCACACCGGCCAGTAAATGAGTTCTACGGAATCGGATAAGTCACGTAACGTACCTAACACGGAACAAAATTAGGATTCCGTAAATATTAAATATCTATAAATATATTCATGATGCAGACTAAGACGACTCTTTACACTCTCTTTACCCCAGTGAATTCCATCCAAATTTTCAGAAAACAGTTTTCAGTTAAAGTGTTACCTGTTTTGTATACTGTTGTCTCAAAGCACTGAACCTTTCTGTAATTGTCAAATATCACAACGGTCACGTCGATGACCACCGACGGTGTTATGTAATGTGACGTTTTTAGTAACTATGTATAGAAACAAAGAAAAAAAGAGAGTATGCAGCAAGAGGGCGCTGTTGTAATATACTATTCAGATAGCCAGGCAGCACTGAAGGCACTAATGAAAATATAGGTTACCTCCTCTCTCGTGAGAGAATGTCGAGAAGAGCTTAACTCGATAGGCAAGTATAGAAATGTCACGGTGGCATGGGTACCAGGACATCAGGGAGTGACAGGAAATGAGAAAGCGGACGAGCTAGCGAGGATAGGGGCGGAGACGGAATATATAGGTCCGGAACCGGCTCTGCCTATGTCAGCGGATGTCACGAAGGGAGTTATCGAGAAGGTAAAAGAGATGGAAGCACAGAGAGAAAGGGAAGAAGAAACTGGATGCAGGCAGTCGAAGATGATGATTAAAGGTATAGATCACAGGAGAACCAGGTATCTTTTGAAACTAGTTAAGAACAGTCTGACTACTAACAGGTAATTATTACAGGTCATAACACTCTTAACAGACACCTTAAGATAATGGGAATCAGGGCAGACGCCTCCTGTCCACACTGTGGTAGGGAGGAGACTAGCTTACACTTACTAGCAGAATGCAATATGTATGCGGCACCGCGTTACAATACATTCGGTAGAGACACACTAGAAGGAAACGAACTAAAGGACGTCGAACTTAAAGATGTCCTTCTGTTCTGCAGGAAAACAAGAAGATTTGAGGAGAATAGTGTGGGAATGCCGCCGGGACAGTAACCTGCAGCTTCAACTCCAGGGAAATGGACTGAATGAACGCGACATGTGATCGACAGCCCGCCTGCTTCCGGCCGGGCGTCCCTATAGTACATCTACTACATCTACATGTATAGAAACAGTAATCCTACCAGTGTGAGCCACCAAAATACGAGTATTATAAAGGCTCGTTACTCCATACCATCTCTAATCGTAGTAGGTAGTAGTCGTAGGGTTAACGATTCTGTTTTGACGGTATTTTTCAATCAAGTGCTTTGGTTTGTTAATGTTTTTTTTAAACTTTACACATTGTTTTCTTGTAAGGAACCCCTTGTAGCCCCGGCTATTAAACTTGTTTGCCAAATCCACTTCTATATTCAATGAATCCAATACGAGTCGACTGACATTAGGTAATACTTAGTGCAATTTCGGCCAAACTTGCGACTCGCATTAGAAAGTGTAACTCACGCACGTATACCACTCGGTTTATGTAATTGGTCATAGAACATCTACATGTTTAGAATAGTAATGCTTAAAATTAGTGACTTCATTATTAATGGTAATTCCAGTAATAAACAGTATATCTATTACCGAAATTAGGCTTTCAAACACGTACATTTTGTTAGAGGTACTAAATTGTATCACTTCAATATAAATCTTGCATACTAAGACTTTATTTTCTGTTTCGCCAAATGGCAATTTCCTAATTTCGTTAAGTAAAGAAATAAAAATTTAACGTCGTTTTGTCTTTGAATTAATTGCGTTCTTTGTTAGATTCCTTGCCTTGTTTCTCCAAATTAAGATCCAAACGGTTACTTGATGGAATATGTACCTTAACATTTTCAGCAGCAAATAAATATACGTAATTTCATTTAGATTTTAACACGAACTAAAGTCTCTTCGATCACGTTTTATTTATATAAAAATAAAATGAGTTTACCCAAGTCAGTAAGTTGAAATGTCAACCATCCGCTACGGTACGCAAATAGAATTTGAAGCTGAAAGCTGAAACGATTAAGGAAACGGCCTTTAATTCTAAATTACAGGTTAAGATTCTAAACGGCCCGTCATAATTAAACTTAAAAACTAGCTTCCTTTATGTAACTTAATGATTTGTGAGACCTCTTTAAAATAACGACGCAACCAATGTTAGGTCACTTTTCACAAGTGTAGTGTTATTTGTGTTCGCATCATCCGCGTTATTAGAAGATATGACTAACGTTTGCCCATAAGCGGTGACTGGCGCGATTATGTTAGGTGACAAGTAATTATTGCCGTCATAAACCTTTAAATAACAGGTGATCGTTTGGTTTTTTCGTTAGTTAAGTAACGTTCATAACATTCGATGGAAATTAGAAATATAGGAATGAGATGCCAAGCATGTGTTGTTGCTTATAAGAGTTATATTATAATATAAGCCACGCTTCAATACATCACCGCTTTGAAAATACCAATTTCTTAATTACATTGTAACGGACCCCCTTATACAAAAACTATGTGCACATGTATAATTTATCCTTTTCACCATAGAACCGAAAACTAACAAAAAGTCTTCATTATAGCCATCATAACCGAATAAATTTGCATGTGAAATTGCGAAAACCATCAGTTGTTAATTTATGAATTTGATTATTAATAATAGTCTAAAATACGGAACCAATAATACACAGTTACGTGAGGTTTATGTAAGATGACGAGGCATTATTAAAATTCGTGTTATAAAACAAATTTGTAAATTCGCTTCGGATGTCGCATTGGGTAAGAGTTTTCTAATTTGCTCGTCCGATTCTCGTAGGCGGGTGCCAATGTCGGTCGGCCGGCTGATCAATACAGGGCGCTATTAGGAAGATTTCATATCACAACTCGATAATAAAAGAGACGTTCTACATCTATTACAGGATTTCCTGCGACCGAGTCACGTAGCAAGAAACACGCGAGGGTGAAAACAAGCCAGGTACCCGGAATAAATCACACGATCCCATCCGAACAAACCGACCGTAAAAAGGTGCACGATACAATCCACTATCAAGATTCCGCTCACAATAATAATTAAAACATATCTAAACATAGATATTACAACACAAAAGAATTCACACTCGCATTGCAACGTTGGGTAACACCTAGAACAAAAAGTGTTCGAATTACCCGAAAACCTGAATTCACACTTACCTGCAAACATTATAGTGATGCATGTTCATAGATAAAATAGAATGCTTCGGTATCACGTATACGTATTATACTTAGTATATTATTTGATATAAAAAACAAGTATCGAACATCCGTTACGCGCAGGACGGAGTGTCTCGGTTCACCGGAGCTGAACGGGGCCTGCCCGGCGCAGCTCTTGATTCCCATTCCCATAGCACTCGACCAAACATTGTGCCAATGTTCCGTAAACACAACACTGTACACAGCATCTCCAAAGGATGTACACACATACTAATATACTTAAGATATTAATCGCAATAGCGTCACAATTACACAAACTTCGCTGAGCGTCAATCGGGTAATGATAATCATGTATACGAGCCTAGAAAGTCCGCATAAATACATTTTAAATCGACACAGTTACTGTTTAACAACTTTTAAATTATCACACTGCAAATTCCCTTCTATGAAAAGACACATCGCTGTAGTCATTGAGATACAGACTACTACAACGGCATCATGGCCAAGATAGAAAGTTAGCTCAATTACCTGGAAGGCGGAGATGCGTTTGGGGGGCAGTAGTTGAGGAGGCTTGTCGACTAAATTTTCCATGGAGTGACGACTGAAGAATCCTTGCTTTTGGAAAGCGGTGTTACTTTTATAGGACGCGCGGTTAAATTTAGTGGCAGGAGCAACTATTCGATTGCCGTTTTCGTCGTCATCTTCCCACTCGGTAACGACCTCGGTGCGAACGTCTTCAAGCGAACGCGAGCGGCTGCACGGGCAGGCCGCCGCCGGCGCCGGGTTGGGGTGTCGCAGCTGACGCGGAGGTCTCTCCCTACTGTAAAGATCCGAGTGACTCGGTGTGGGTGCTCCGGCTGATCTGTAGCTCGGAGATAAGAAATAATAGTCCCGAGACTTATTGCTGTACGCGCTCATCCCGGAGAAATCCGAATACGTAGAACCTTTAGATGATGATGTTTTGAAATTCCTCAAATCCATGGGATCCGGCGGCCTGAAGTAAAAATTGGGTTGCGCCTGGCGGGAAAGCGGGGGCCAAGGTCTGAACGGCGCGTCAACGTAATGTGACGGTTTGGACTTCATTTTCGATCGTGGCGCATCCGAGCGCGACGTAGTCAGCCGGTTCCGTGCGGATGTAGCCGAGGGAACAGCGCTACTGCTGTCACGGGCAGCGGCGCTGCGCGGGCGCGGGCCCACCACCCGTGCTGCACCACTATCCACCACGCGTTAGACAGAGATGAGAACATAGAGAAAGGCGCGCTTGCGTTCCGCTCGATCCGTTGAATGCGAATATAAGTGAAAGGGGTAGCCTGTGCGCGGTCAACGCGTCGAATGCGCTTAGATAAGCAGTCTCTAGCAAGTGAGCGAGATATCTTCTCCTGTTTACATCTAGCGACTATTAAATACAATGTACCTTAGTACCAACAAATTATTGCTATCATTACATTGTATAATGCCAACGTTGCTTTTACAAGCCGGTTGTTTGTTTTTCACTTTCTATCGGAGGTAAGAACCCAGCATACGATTAAAATATGCGTGAATATTTCTTATAAGGCATCCTTCAATACTGCTAAATATTTATGTAATTAATCCAAGTAGAGAGAATTCGAAATCGTTCATTTTTATTATTTTACGTAACGTATTAAGTTTTTCATTGCACTCCATAGAAAGACATTGTGTTTGAGTGTCTTGGAATTGCCAGTTTTCGACATAACGTTTATCTCATCACGAGCGCATTCCACTTTCGCTTATTTCTTACGCCCGAACAGTTATTTGCGAAGCACGCTACAAGCGAGGAACATATTTCATAATATTCAATTAACTCGACACTGCGCATAATAATTGTTAATGATGAAGATGAGACGTAAAACAATAAGATAAATCAACTGAATATTGCGCACAACTCCCACACGCCCGTCTAGAAATAACGATGGAAAACTCAAATATTTAATTAGTCGCCTTATTTGTAACGAGGGAACTCAAGGTTGTACCATATACAGATCATACGCACAGTAATCATAAACATGTTAATGTCAGTGGAACTCATCATAATCTTAATTTCAGCCTACGCGTGGAAAACGCACATACTAATTAGGCATAAGCATCAACAATAATGACCACGACAAATGCCTGGTGTTATACATCACGTTTCATATCGCCGCGGACTTATGATAAAAAATACCGCTAGCAGAAAAAAAACTTAATGTTTGATAAATTAATTAATAGTCGCGCAAAAACAACGATCGTAGAAACAATAACAGACGATAAGGTAATTAATACAATAGATTATTATTACCTCACAGTGTTGTGCAAACGCGACTGTGCAGCCTAGATGACTTCATTAAATGACTCACGGTGATGCCGGTTTACTTTAGCCGAAATTCCCTAAACGAAGTACGTATATAGGTAAACATTTACATTTCCGACCAACGACGCCACATTACAAGTGGAAATCATTCGCCGGTCGGACATTCGTCTTTGTCTTCAATCAATTGGAACTTAATAACTGACTGATCAAAAGTCAAACGGGCCAAACTGTAATTTTATGGACTCGAGTTTCAAGATAAATGGGAATTGAATGAGTAGACGGCCTTGCACGCGTTTAAGATGGGCTCTTTTAAGATACGGGGCTGCGGTGGCGGGCAATATTCGTTGCAACCGGTAACTATTCGCTTCTTACTTCAAGATATATGGACCCGTTGCATTGCGGCACCTGGATACCACATCAAAGTAGCGCGTAGCGTTACAATTTAGAATCGTGTTTTTGCAAAACTCTACAAATAAAACGTGCATCAACTAAAAGCTGAATTTGATTAAGATTTTATGGTCGAAATCTAAAATCAAATAAATTTAAAGCAAAAGGTAAACGGTATACGATAATATGAAATATGAATTATTGAGTAACTGTAAACAGACCTGAATGATAATCAGTAAATAAAATAAACAAAGAAATGTGACGTTTTCAACTAAAAGGTACCACATTGTCGGTTGTTGATAAGGTTGATGTCCTTATTGACAAGCGACAATAAGTACCCTTTTCATTGAGAATGGCACAAATATTCTTATAACATATGCACGAACGGCGTCAAATTATGGTAATATGCTAACGATCGCTCTGCCTGCGCATAATATGTGACGCAATAAATGAGATTTTAATAAATATGACTCAATTATCGGATTTACTAATGAGATGGAGGGATGATCGGTGCATTGTTGGCCCAGGTTGGAAATAGTTGGAATGCGGATTGAAGTAATATGTATGTATACAAATAAACATAATTTTCCACTTGATTAATAACCTTATTTGAAGCGTATAAGAAATTCACGATTTTTTGCGCGGTTTGTATAAATAAAACTCAATTCAAATAAGTTTTTGGCAAAAAAAATTTGGTACAAGCTTTTATCGCTGACTGTACTTTTCTTTCCACAGGCACACACTCTAACACCTAACACTCATCTAGGCAAACTAATGCTCATCGACCCTCTACAAACCCCAAACACAATTAGGTCGCGTTGTATTATCACAGAGTTCCTATGGTCTCCTCCTCTCCAACATCAGATCAGCTCGATGGTACCATAATATTGCATTGTCGCCTGACTACGAGTACTGACTACTGAGTGTACGAGATGTACCTAAGTACATCTCGTACACTCGCGTTGGTGTGGTGAAAAATATTGTGTTTTACTTGGTAACAAAAGTCGGTAACTGAGCACTCTCAATTTTGTAATCTGTCGCTTGCTCGGGTATCACGAGGGGTTAACCAACAACTTTGCCTTTGATTATAGAGAAATAAGAAATATATTAACCTATTTCTCTATGACTTGGGTAAAGAACTAAACACTGATTGTTGTTCCGACGTGGTTAACGCTAAGAATAGTTGCAAAGTGCAATTTTATTGAGTCGATTGCGTCGTCAAGGACATTACTTAAATGTGAAGAGTACTAAACTATACAATCATCTTGCTCGCTTTATTTAATCAACAAATCATTACTTTTGATTAGTAAGCGCAACAAAGACTGATAGGTACCTATACCTATCCTTCTTTGTGCAGCGTCAGCAGTGGGTGTAAGCAAAACAATGAAACGCCAAATGGCCAAAATGGATATGGTGAACTATTGTGGGTACTACTTGTACTACAATAGTTCCCTTTTCACAAATTGATACCAGAGCAGCGCCAATAAGGGCTGTTTGCCCAAATGTATATTATTAAATTACTTATAATGTAACGACAAATAAATGTATTGCAACTATATGCTTAAACGCATTTTTATAGCGTAAATAATAACTAACTTATTTTTCAGAATTTTTCCATACATTTTCGTACAGGCGTGCGGGCGTGCGGCCTGTGACGTTACAAGCTATGTGCGTTTTTACTCGCGGTGCACGCGCCATATTTATTTTCTCGATTTCTAAGTTTCTGGGGTACAATTGAATAACAATACAAACATTTGAATATCACGGGAAGTAGAATTGATTCTATATTCCAAAAAAACATGCATATTATAGCTAATTCCCATTCCCAAATAGTGCTTCTTTCTTGGGAATAAGCGAGACCCCGTGTACTCGCAGTTTTAAACATCACAATATTATAGGTAGCACGTAATTACGTGCTTATATATAATTATTCGCTTGCCCTTATCCCATTCATTGGGGTCGGCGCAGCATGTCTTTTTCTTCCATACCTCTCTCTCGCCCGTCATCTCATCACTCACTCGCATTCGTTTCATATCATCTCTCACACAGTCCATCCACCTTTTCCTCGGTTTTCCTCTCCCGATACTTCCCTCCACATTCATTCGTAATACCTCTCTCGTCACATGCCTTTCATCCCTCCGCATTACATGTCCGTACCACGCTAGGCGATTCGCTCTTACTTTTTCTAAAGGAGGTAAAAAAGTGAAAACATCTTCAACACAGTGGTAGCTATACAAATCCGGAAAATAAGTATTAAAGGCGTGAACTGTCTTGAGACTAAATGTAAATATTGTAATGATTTAGTACCGACCGGTAACGGGTGCGCGGCGTCGCGCCCATTAAAGGAGGTATAGGTCGGCCGCTGCCTCCAAGCGAGCCATGTAAAGCGACCTAGAAAACATAATACTTGCGCGGAATTTTTTGACAGGGTGGCTAAAAATAAGTGCATTCTCGTTGCCAGGGAGGTTTTGGGATTATACTGAGCAACTTTTACTATGGGACCAACCACGAAATCGCGAAAAAAAAATTTCCCTCCCATAGAAAATGGACCAGCCAAAATCTATGAAACAGCCAAATTTTTTTTTCGCGATTTCATGGTTGGTAGTTTGGTACCATAGCAAAAGTTGCTCAGTATAATCCCAAAACCTCCTTGGCAACGGGAATGCACTTATTTTTTAGCCACCTTGTAAGTAATGTGAAAAAAGTAAAAGATTGAGCGTGATGCGTTTATTACACGCGGTAGAGAAGCCAACAGGACAAAAGACATTTCGACTTATTTTAGTGATAGCACGCGGCATGGCCACCATATGGCTTCTATTCTTAAGTAACAATTTCAGCAACATTTTGCTAGAGTAAAAACTAACTAGAGACCTACAACGGCTACAACTGACGAAATACATTCTTGCTCACAAAAATACATAGCTGACCGATTAGGACTACCTACGCATTTTTGTGTATACAAAAATGACAAAACTTACAAGTGACTTTTAGCTGTTTAACTTCGTTTAGTTAGACAATGGAACTTCTGCACATTATTACACCTATTCTGTAGCTTTGGTTGCGTTAGAAAATAGCGGCTTATTAAAAGGGCACAGTAGAGAGCCAGTTGTAATTTTGCAAGCTTGAACTATTCTTATAAGATGTATATGTATAAGTATAAACGCAAGATATAAGTAAAATTTGATGAAGATTGTTTCATTAAATTTCCAATCCAATCTCGTATTTCTAGTACTAAACTTCATATATAGGTAGATTGCAGAAGTAGACGTTTAAACAGACAGATATTTATTATTATTTATTATAGCCATGTGGAATGTAACGTTATATGACTTAGTAGTAGTAGGTCTTTTAAGGGTCTATAATTTCATAAGGTGAACTTTTGGCCCCGAGAACACTTTTAATAAAGAAGAACATAATAAACCCCTGCTTTCTCTATTAAACAAAACAGTAATTTTGATAAAGTCGTCGTCAATAGAACTTGCGAACAATGTAAACATTTATTAATTCGTAATCTCGCTCTTTAAAAGCACAACTATGACCTTATCAACAGTCTATATACTTAAATATTTTATTTATATAATTTTTTTGTTAAATTAAATGTTAATTATTAATATTTCAGCGAGAATAACCTTCGCAAATGTGTTATGTGTCAAACGCTAACAAAATCTGTCATATTTGTTAACATTGTTTGCAAGTTCTATTGATGACGACTTTAAAAGCAACTAACCTAATATGATTCCGTTTGAATGGGAGTCGGTTTCTCGGCGCTCGGATTGTCCACGGTAGGTATATAAACTTTTTACTACCGCTTTTAATGGTAATGAATAATGCAGAGTATATATTTTAATGTCGTAAAGACTTTTGATACGCTTACTGAATCGTTCCCGTTTCTAACGAACGATAACTGTTAAAATAGACAGTATAGTAGTACTAAGGCAGGGGATGGGGAATATGGAAATTGCCAGTTGAGTGTGATATAAACGGATGAGCGGAGCAAGGCAGCTTAGTAACGTGAGGCTGATATTGTCTATTTCAGCCTTCTTCTTTGTTTTTAAAATGCATTTCTTCAAAGTACATTGCCTACAACTTAAAATCCAATATTATTATCTAAAAGTTGATTTACGGAACTTCACTTTATGTACCGCTCAAGCTGCCTTTGCTAGTTTATTTCACGGATTGGCTTATAAATTTAACACTGTTAGACCAAAAGTCAAATTCCTCATCATTAAATGCGTAGCGTTATGTATGTACTCGTAAGCTGCACTGTATACTAGTGGAATGCCCCTTGACCGTGATACGTCTGACGTCCACAGCTGCAGAAAAGAGATGAATCATTGAAAGTATTGAAACATTTCTCTCTCTAAAATTGTAATGCTATGTAATGGTCCACGTTCTTCTTGTTGCGAGGTGAAGTAAGTTTTTTTAATTTAATATTACGTAACGAAAAGCATATACATTGGCTAGATAGAATGATCAGTGGCTCAAATATTCTTCCTTATTCTCCTTATTCTTGTCAGTCCTTGTTTTGTTATTGTCCTTTGCTTTGATTTTGTTTAATTGTTCAGTGCAAGTTCAGTGCTTGTTATAAGTAGTAACTTCTACAGTTCATATATGTTAATTGAATTCAATGAGATTTCAATATGTACCTAATTTTCAATAAAATAAATTTGCATTCATTTTGTTTAGTCGCTATCTGATATAACGGAGCGGCCTAGGTGCTCAAAAATATCTGAACATGCACTTTAACATCTTGACAATAGCGACTTTGTTCAGATATGTGTGGATGTAGATTATGTGATGGCGACTGTTATAAATCGCTTTTATAAAATATATTTCAATATTTTCTAATGACAATAGGGTATTCTCCTACTGTCTAGTCAAATCAGTTTCTTTTTTAGAACTATCAAAACGATTTTCTAATATAGAATTTATATGAAACATTACACAATGACGTGACGGTCAACACCTACTTTTTATACTTCAATCCGATTGATGAATTAGAAATTGTGTTTAAAAATAACTGCTATTTATGTTTTTCTAATAATTATCTGGTGGTTTATTTTATGCCTATTTAATAAAAAATACAATTCGACAATTTTGTAAAAAAGTGACATATTTGTTAAATTTTACTTACAAGTGCTGTTTAATAAACCCTACAAATAAGTAAAAAATTACAAATAAATAACTTACAATTTTCAGTTATAAACGCTGTTTAATAAACGTTTACATATGTTAAAAATGCCTGTAGCTTTTGATGACAATATTGTGTTTACAAAATTGTAATGGTAAGGTACAATTTACATAAAATGTAAGTTTTTGCCACAAGTATTTAATAAACGAGGGTAGACTTCTTGCTTTTTAATTTAGAATTTTAGTAGGTATCTCACGCAATACATTTCTTATTGAATTGGTTTACCTATTTTAAATTGTCGTTGTCCATGGACAACGATAAGAAAATGACGATTTTGTCTCTTATATACGACAATAATAGAATATTATTTAGTGAAAAACTAACTCTCGAAATGAAAATCAACAAGTGGAAAGAGATAGCTGAACAACGTATTTGAATGTTTGCATGCATTAAAAGCAAAATGTATCCTTTTACGAAAAACTTCGTCTTCGTTCATTATCACTATGGTCACTATTGCTGTCACTACTCGTTGTTAGAATCATTTTTTATTCTTATTTAGATTGTCCGGCACACCTCATCGAGTTTTTACACATCATGAGAGTGCCTGTCAGAATTATACTACAATTTACAAAATATGTAAACTTGTGATTACTATTATGTGTTCAATAAAGTAGTTTTCCATACAACATTGTAAAATTGTACCTGTGAAGTGAAAATGTTTATTGAACCAAATTATATAAAATTGTAGACACAATTGTACAATTATGTAAGTATTCCACCGTGACAAATTTGTAAGTCACATTTTTTATTGAACAGGAACTTATAGAATTGTAACCTGTCACCTACAATTTACAATTTGTAACATTTATTAAACAGGCCCCTGGTGTGAAATAATTTATTTTAAATACAGTGTAATACTCTCTTGTCATTTTTTAGATGCTATTCACATTGCAATAAAACGGGAGAAAACGGGGTGCGACAGTAAAAAAAATATTACCTTTTCTTATTTTTTATTTATTTTCTAATGACATTTTCTACACTTATTGATTTTTTTCTTGTAGGGGAGAGTGAGGGAATTGGGAACGGCGGGTAATTGGGAACAGTGAGATATATATGTATAACCAAACTAACGGTTGTCGTAAAAATTGATTCCATTTGTAATATTTTGTTTTTACAGCGTTGGAATTTAAGTGTTCCCAATTCCCCCACTTTCCCCTATAAAGTACCTCTTATAGTGAACACACATCAATAAATACGGCCTGTATGTACATGGTATTAGTTTGTTGTGTACAATAATGTTAATAATAGAATGGTAAGACGATACAGAATGTAAGGTTAATCAACCACATTCACACGAGCGTAACGATAGGTACATCATGGGTGAATATTTGCATCGAAGCTGGCCAGCATTCCGCCATTGTTTTTATACAGGCTCTCCGGCTCAGTATGGAAACGAAGGATAGAGGATCTTAAGCGATACTACTTTGACCCCCAATATGATGAAATTAATGGTTTCGGAAAATCAGGAGTGTTACGTCAAATCTGGATTTCCTATAGACCTTTCCAAGCGTTCTTAGCGCTATAGTTACAACAACTCACACGGCGTGTTGTGTCGTTTTCGCTACCAAAATGTTGTCTGGAGTAGATCGCTACGAAAGAAAAGACCGCTTGATTATCAACGTTTTTGTACTCTGTATTTTTTTATATTTTATTGAATTGTGCAATAAAAAAAATAAGTAGTTAGTAGTTACTTGTAATTATAAGAGTGGCATGTGGCTTTTTTTTAATGTACCTTGCTGAAGTTGCATTTCGAGTAGAACAGAATGTATGTAAAATAAGCTTAACTTTCGGTTAGCAAGTCGTTTAAATAAGCAAAATTTTATTTTTTATACTTCGAAACAAGAGAAGCTTTTGATTGACGTACAATCGTGATTGGGTGACATTTTGTTGTTGACTGATTGGAATTAAAATATTGACTTTGACAAAGGCCCTCGACATCTAATCGCTTTAATTTAGATTACGTTTTAATGGAGACCTTGAGTTCAAAAGCGCCTTAGTCAGTTTATTTGTAACAATGTTTATTTTGACCGGCGTCCAGTGTATATTTATCAACTTCCATGAAAACGTACACAAAAGCTTAAGTCATTTGCGGTTTTTCCTTAACACTTATTACAATAGGTAATTTGCAAAAAGATGCACGAACTAAGTGCAGTCGGCGTTAGCGGTGCATGTTGCCTGCACTGCACGCAATTGAATAGGAAGGAACGGATACTCTTTCCGACGCAATGCAACTTCACGTTCGATGAAGATTAACAGAACGACAAAAACCATTGAACCCTCATTACTTCGGTTCCGTATACACCTCAGGTTTCGACGAACTATTCCTACATAACTGCTTTTTTGTAGGCAAATATTTACACCTTCTATGATCGCTCCTTGACACGACTTCCCACGGCACTACAGTGTTACAATAATGTGTACAACATTAACAGCATCTAAGACGAAATGCTGTATCATTCAAAAGAAGCAGCGCATCAACATTAGAAATCATCTTAGAACAAAAGAAGTTAATTAAAATTGGAAATTCGATATTCTATTCGAGCATATTCTGATAAACATAATCGTCTAATAATAATCATCTCTACACGAATACATCGGTAATTGCACTTGCTCACATTAAATTATAAACCATAAGTCTCAATGTGTACGAACAGTCGTCCATTTTCCTCGCAAAATAAATTACCTATTCACTCTGGACGAATGGGGTGATGAGGTAATCATGTTGTTTATTCATCAGTGAATTTCTCAAAAGCGTCATTGTAGTTTAATTCGAGTTGTACTCAATATTTACCAAATTTGATGCCATTTTGGCCCGTCAAAGGGATGGCGATGTTAAGGCATTACATTCATACAAAATATAATCCTTTAACGTGATTGAAAAGACACAACTCCCTCGGGAAGTCATTTATATAAATCCTTACCTTGTTATGTCCGAATGAGAATCTATCTTCATGCGCTGGCGTGGAGATCGGAGTGTGCCTGTCGCTGTCCCAGTTTAAGTGCCAGTTATCTAACGAGTCTGTGGAGGATTTCTTTGTATCGATGGAACTCTTTCTGGACAAGGAGTAGTTGCTGCCGACGTAATCTCTCTTCATGTCCCTGATGCCGTTGCTTGAGAGGGAGTCTCTTCTGTTGTAGTTGACAACGTTTGCGCGGCTGACAAGGTTTGTAAATGATCCCATGGAGTGCCTTTTGTTGTTGTATCTTTGGGTGGGACTGGGTGTCTCCCTGCGCGGAGGGGTGACGGACGGGCTGTGCGGGCGCCGCAGAATGCTCGGGAATGAAGAGGGGTGATCCATCTCGCGAGCGGGCGACCCCGCAAGGCCCAAGGAATCTCTTCGCCTGTTTAACAACATGCGTGGTTTAACAACTTGTATCACCGGATCTCATTAGCGTGAAGCATCTTAGTCCTGTGCCCAGTTTTTTTTTCTAAATAAGTTACATGTAAAGCATATAGAAAGAATAAAGCGTTGTACAAGATAGCAGTTGCATTCGATTTTAATAACTTATCAACTGGCGCGACTATATATATACAGGGTGGCTTAAAAATAAGTGCATACCCGTTGCCAAGGAGGTTTTGGGATTATACTGAACAACTTTTACTATAGGACCAACCAAGAAATCGCGAAAAAAAAAATTTACCCTCACATAGAAAATGGACTAGCCAAAATGTATGAGAGAGCCAAATTTTTTTCCGTGATTTCGGGGTTAGTCCCATAGTAAAAGTTGCTCAGTATAATCCCAAAACCTCCCTGGCAACGGGAATGCACTTATTTTTTTGCCACCGTCTATATGTATATGGGATAACAATTAAAATACATGTATAAAGAAAGTATCAAAACCATACTACAAACACCTAATTACATTGATGCTTTGTTGTATTGAAAACTATTGGTAGAATATTTTTTTGTACTTTGCACTAGCTAAAGGAGATAGATTTTTTAGGGCAGGAGTAAATTTTGACTGTTTAAAATGAGTAATTTTTTGTAGTGTTATATCAAACGAGCGGCATTTTTATAATACGTCTAAGATATACATAATCTAGGACTATAATTAACATTTAAAAGTGCTTGTTGCTAGGCATATTTGAATAAAGAATATTTTGACTTTAACATAATTACAACATAAATTTGCAATGCCACTTAAGAAGACGAGATGAAACAGAAGAAACATTCCTCGCGACATAAAGACAACATTGTTTATAGACAAGGCACAAGCTATGATACGCGAGACAGTACATAACATAAATATTATTGCCTACCTGATAATGAGCCCATTAGACGGCGACACAGACTCCCTATAGAATCCAGGAGAGGATTCCCTGCTGCTGTGTAGGTATAGAGACGATCTATTAGGAGAGCTGCAGGCATGCCTTCCGTGCACATCACAGTGAGGATCGTGCTCCACGGTCGAACTGACAAATGGCGAGCGCCGACCTTCTAAGTTCATGTTCCCAAACATAGAGTCCAGCTGACGCATGGCAGCTACCTTCTTCACAACACTCATCTTCACTGACACGATCGCGAAGTATAAAGACAACAAAGTATTAACGTACGTCCTCCAAGTATGCTGCGAGGCGACTGGACAGAACGGACGGCATTGGTGCGCATAAAACGAACGACGATGACTCACTGCGCGCGAGCAAGTACGATTATCGACGTGTCCTACAATTACATATATACAATAAGTAAGTGACAAGGTAAATAATGGTCCAGAGCACAACTTAGAGCAATCAATAATAAACAAGCAGTACGTGGGTGGAAGTTCATGCCAAGGTCGCAACGATGTACTCGCGACTGAGAAAAACCTACGTTTGTGCAATTTTAAATATTAACTAGATTATTTATAAATGTGAACATTATCTTAGTATGCGGCTTCTACGTAGAATGTAGGTTGATACTAAGATCGTTCTATAACCAGTTTATCTCAACAGTTATGCAAAAATATTATCAGCCATGCCATAGGTGTACTTACTTATCAAGATCCTTGGTATCGGAATAGACGTTGACATACTTTCGACATAAAAAACAACAATGTTTTTTAAAACAAGGTATTTCTTGAATTATGTCATTCTTCCAGTGCTTACTTATTCCCGCTACTACTTAGTGAACCACGTTTCGAGGTTTTTCTGACACACATATATATTAGCCGAATAAAAATCAACAAATGTTAACAAATCCAAAAACTTAACCCATTTTGAAAAGACCCGAGTGAAATCAACAAAATCAGCTGAAAAACCCTTTGTAATAATGTTATAAGTAATAATCATTTTCATAATCATCTGGTTCTCTTAGCCCTTTTCTGGTTGCACCCTTAAGAATTCCGGCGTCCGCTTGGCTACCTGCTCCCATTAAGGCGTAGACAATATTTTACACGAAAGCGAGTCATTAAAACATTCTCAATCAGAAGGGGGAAATCTATGATATTGGGATTGGGCCACCAAATCGACACGGAGCAATTGATTAATTGTGACGACCGTCGATTCGTTTTAAATAACTTTCGTTTATATAAAGTGTCGAATAATCATTGCGATATCGTAACAATTTTGATTGCGCTTCGTCTAAATGAACGGTCATTTCCCTGTTATTAGAGACGCTTTGTTTTTATTAGATCGTAAGAAAATGGCTTCCATTACTAATTAAAAGACTAAATGTCCCTTTACATTGGTTTTAAATTTTCGCGATTCTTAGTGATTATGAGTATCTCTATCTTTGCATTTTTCAGTAAAAATATTGTTCCCAACTCTTTCTTATTACTTTTTTAATCTGATCAATGTTTATTTTATAAAACATCAAGATCGTGACTTTGAGAAGAACATTCCGAAATTACTCCCACGCAAAATTGTCCTTTAGTACCGTTTGGGTTACGAGTTACGAATTGGGCCAGAGTGGTACCGTTTGGTAAATAAGTTTTTCACATCACCTATTCGAAAAGGGAACTTTTCTTCCCTGCTAGGAGGGATCAAAGTGGCACTTTTCTGTTCAAGGACATTTTGTTGCCAGTATGAAATATTGACACAAAGACATATGAAATTAGTATGCATATAATCGATTACAATTTCTTTATTAATTTGTTGTAATTGTTTTTAAATTAATTAATAGCATATTTAAATTAAGTAAATTAATTAATTAGCGTAATATTTACAAAGAAACGTAAAAAAAACATTCGTTTAATAATTTAATTTTTATTTTGAAATTTTAGGTCTCCTTAAACGCAGCACGCAGCCATACTTGTCTATGCAATTTAAAAAGTTTTGTAGAAATATTTCACAAAGCATTATGCGATTCTGTATTGTGTATAAATTTGTAAATACTTAGTTTAAATCAATAACTTTCTAATAATAAATATAAGTGATATCAGTCTTCATAGTGTTCTTCCGAAGATTTGGTTCAAAGTGGTAAGAGCTAATTTGTTACCAGAAAAATCTACAAAAAGAATGTACTTGATTTTCATTGTATAATTTTAGTTGTTTGCTGCTGTTTTTGAAAAGATATTAGGTACATAATTATGAGCTGTTAACTTTTAATTTGTCAGTACAGTCACGTCTGAAAATATCGATACGGAATTACGGACAAAGTGCCAGAAGCATGTAGGTCCCTATACTAAGGTCGTGTATACATATTTTTGGCACTTTGTCCGTATCGATCTTTGCTTAAAATAATAATGTTTTGAAACCTAATATATGTATGTAATTTCCTCATAGGTGATGTGAAAAGCAGTATGTGTCACATGGTAGCAAAATTATTTTCACCTTGGGCGTTAACACTTGAATCCCTCACTACGCTCAGGATTCTATGTTAGAATCCCTCGCTACGCTCAGGATTCTATTATAGAATCCTTCGCTTCGTTTAGGATTCAATTGTACGCCCTCGCCGTAAATATGTCATTTTGCTCCCTTGTGACACAATCTACTATTGTAACTGGCTACCAAATGGGAATCTAAAATTACATTAAACCAATAGGTTCGTTAGCTTCAAATGCCCGAAGGGCAAACCGCCCAGAAAAAGGATCCCCGCGAAGCGGGACTTCGTCTAGTTAAGTCGTGAAAGAAATGTTTTATGAAAAGAAACAGTCCGACGAACTCCAGCTAACTCCAACAACCGTGGCTACAAATCGGTAATTCAAAAGTCCCATTTTGTAACCAGTTAGAACCCGGGATTTATTTTTCCCGTTTTGAAGCCGGTTACCAGACGTGGTTACAATTACAAATCGGTAATGGAAAAGTCGCAATTTGAAGCCAGTTACGAATTGGTATTTCTTTCCCGTTTCGAACCTGGTTACCAATTTTTAGTTACCAAACGGTACTAAAGGAAAATTGTTTATTAAAAAATTCAGTGAACATTCCCTGCAATAAATACGTCAAACAGTTCCGATCTCTTTTGCCTAGTTCCTACATAAAATCGGTAGCGGTAAGACATTTTCATGTACATTCTCCCACAGACTCACAACCGGTACTTCTAAAAAATGCAGGGATAGTATTACTCGGGTTGCAGCATAGTGCAAGCCTTTTAAAACATTGAAAACAGAGCAAACATTCGAATTTCTGTGTTTCTGACCACTCTGTCGCGCTTCTATTATTGTCTTTTATCAAATAAATAAATAAATTTAAGTGTTATTGCTTGATTTGCATGTCTTTCTAGCTGGAGATTATCTATCTCTAGCGAAAAATTAAAAACTAAATTTCAACCCATACAAAAAGCTACACTCACGTCACATTTTTTTGGAACAAAAAACAAGACAACGAAAATAATTTTGACCCAAGTATATCAGTATCAGTGCGTTTAAGGTATTTACATACATCCAGTATGCAATAAGTAGTAGATGTAGAACAGTTAGAATGGCGTGACTATACGACAGAATTAACCATAATTATAATTACCAACGATCGGTGCAACCAGCCCTGTTACGTATAATCACAATAGGGTATTTGACAAATTTTTATTAATGGTATCAGTCGATCAGGTTTGTTTTGAGGATCAAATGTCTGTATGGGACCCACTGCCTTTAAGCATTAAAAAGCCACAAATGATGGTCAAAGTCTAGCACCTATGCACACTTTACTGACGAAACGCTCCTAACAAAATGGCAATACATCGTGACGTCACCGTGTAACGTCGCTATTGCTTAGAAGCCGTTTCGATGTATGAAAAAGAAGGAAATTGCAATATTGTCAAAAATTCAAGGTATCATAATTTTGGTCCTATTTGGAAATTTAAAAAAAAATTTGAAACTGAGGTCTTGTATTTTTTTTATTATTCCCATATATTTTTTAGGTTTCCACTTTATTGTCATAAATTGCTCATTTTCTATCTATTTAACTAGTTTTAGTTATAAGATTCAACATGTGTCAACAACTCTATTAGTTGTCAAACAACGAGCAGCTGGCGCGTAGGTCTGCAATCAAGTAATTAAATAAATATAAATGTTAGTTTAGCTGTCGTTTAACCGTTTCAGGAAGTCGGTGTTTACGCGGCAATAAGTAAATGACGATCATAGTAGATGGAAATTGATTATAATTATTATAAATAAAACAGTATCGAATGCGCAGTTGCTGCCCTATATAATTTGCAATTAATCCCTATACTTACTAAAGAAAAATTTGCGCGACGCGTAAATGAAACCTGTCAGTTTGGACAAAATAAAATAATGGTTCAAATATCATTTCAAAAGGTCGGGCCAAAATAATCATTTCGTTTTCTCCTGTAAACATAATAATGCCATAAGTCAGCAATAGTATATTAAGGTTTAACTTTAGGCCACTATAGGTTACCCACCCACTGAGAACATAGTTTACCCATTGTCGATAATGGCATTAGCGCTATGTGGCTGAACCACCGATATATAGCACACGCAAATCTAAGATGATTAAACTGAGATCCCTTTCCTGGGCAAAAGTCTTTCAATGGACGTATCTTTGCAATGGATAAATGACAAGCTGGCTAGTGGCTAGTTCCAACTGATAAGGACTACCTAAGGTTTTTAGCGATTATTATATATTTTTCTTTAAATCATATCATAATGACTATTGTATTGAATATTTTACATAAACCCCGCAAACAAAATTATTAAGGTTAGTTAAGCCTATGCAAAACCCCTACAAAACCATTTGAGCTCGTTTAGAAGTTAAAGGAGAATTCCATGAAATCGTCTACCGTTGTCCCGGACAAAAGCGAATTTTCTGAAGATTTGCTGAAGGTATAAGAATTTCCTTTTCCATGGCAAATAGGTTAAAATGTGCACAGAAAAATAATCGCCTGCTTTAAATGCCGAAAAAACAAGTCGCAACACACAAAAAATAAAAAAATGTCGCAGGAAATAAAATGCGCCTGTACGGGACAGCCCGTGGAATGCTCTAAAAGCACTCCCGTTACGTAGAAGCCGCGATAATTTTCTTGGCAAAAAATACTATCTAGATACCAACAATGTTGCTTGACATGAAGCCAAAAAACTGGTCGAGTGCGTGTTGAACTAAGAAAATGGAGGATTCCGTCCCTTTATTTATCTGCTCTTAGCCACGGAACCTTAAAAGTAAATACCTCTACAATTTTCATACAATCAAAATGCGAAACTTGAGTAGCGTAAATCAATACATAATGTAAAATACATACCGAACATCAAGTGGAAGCCTATTTGCAAATGTAGTACAAATAGGCTTTTTCATACATAGTATTGTACCGTTCGTTTATTATCCAATATAATTTACCAAAGTCAAGGTCAATTCTTTGGATTAGTTGCCAAGCGGACCCCAGGCTCCTATGACCCGTGGCAAAATGCCGGGACAACGCGAGGAAGATGATGATGATAATATTGATCATTTACCAAAGTATAGTATATGCTATATATGCATTTTGTTTTTATATAACTCAATCACATTAAAATGTGCATTTTCTACGTCGGTGGCAAGCAAGCATACGGCCCGCCTAATGTTAAGTAGTCTCCGTAGCCTATGTACGCCTGCAACTACAATTATTTTTTTATGAAAAAAGTAATTATATTATTTGTCTTATACAAACCTTAGACACCTAAGTTAACATGTGACGGGCGAGATTATAGATCTCAGGGGTGCGGTCCTGAATTTTAAGTCGAGACAATTGAATAATTCGGGAATTGATTCGGGAAATAAATTAGATATGAAATAGTAAAGATATGTGACGTCCCATGGGTAAAGGTACCTTATGGCGGTTGGTTATACGTTAACGTTATACGTTATAATTTCATAGAAGTTTGACGTTTAAAATAACACTTGCATTGCACTGCGTACTGCGTGTGCTATCAAAATCGTTGCAGACTTATCTCGGTCTGACTCTAGTAAGTATGTAGCTGCAAAAATGTCGTACCTGATAATAGAAATAGAGATAAAAGATTCAACGGAGCCACGCCGTTCTGTCGCCAAAATAGTGTTTAGTTTTTAAGTTTATGAAATTTATATATCGGTCAGTCTGTAAGATATACGTATGTAATATGGGCCTTGTTGCCTGAATAAAATAAAATAATAATATTTAATCGAAAAAAAAAACAAAGCATTTAGATTTAAATCGCAATTATAATATTATATAGTATGGATTTAATTTTTTAACAAGCAGAAACGTCTACAAACGATGCTATTAAGCTTAGAATAAATTTAGTGGAAAGATGACTGCCTGCAGAGGCCGTGAGTGCAAGTCTCACACAAAACAGTAATTTTTCCCCTTTTAAATTTACACCGAAAAAAAAAAGTTAGCCGAACTCGTTGAGGTATTCAGAAAATAAGTGAACTTAAGTAATAAAGAAATGAATTTTGATCAACATCTTACAACTGATCTCGTTGTAAGTTGTAACAAACCGACCTGTTGGCTGGTGTAACACATAGTTCGCTAGTCCCAATTTTTATCAACATCTTACAACTGATTTCGTTGTAAGTTGTAACAAACCGACCTGTTGGCTGGTGTAACACATAGTTCGCTAGTCCCAATTAAGATCAACATCTTACAACTGATTTCGTTGTAAGTTGTAACAAACCGACCTGTTGGCTGGTGTAACACATAGTTCGCTAGTCCCAATTTTGATTAACATCTTACAACTGATTTCGTTGTAAGTTGTAACAAACCGACCTGTTGGCTGGTGTAACACATAGTTCGCTAGTCCCAACTTTTGGATAAGTAGTAACAAAATAGTATTTTGTTACTGTTATGCAACCATTCCTTTCGGTGTATTCTAAGCTTAATATATAGGTGTTTAGTATTTATAGTTCCTTTATAATAGCATCGCTGAAATATTGAAGACCTGATTAACTGGTGCGTCTAATACGACTAATTCACAAATTTCACGGTTCCTTGACTGGGTGATAAATTCTGAGAGAATTAAATTATACCAACTCAGAGATGAGAACAAAAGATACAACTACGGGCTAAATGGATTACTATCGGAAGTAGGGAGATATAAAAGGACCCGGGTGTCGGAACCGTTTTTTACAAATGAGTGAACTGCAAAACAAAAATATGTACATAGTTAAGGGCTTGTAATTAGTCAAAAGTTAATTGATTCCATTGTGTTACGATAATTAAGCCATTTCTATTTAAGTTATATAGCATACTATAGACTTACATGTTTATGAATGAAGTACAATAAATACAATACAATTTACACGGTTAATTATAGTAACACAATTGAATCAATATTACTGCAATGTTCTGCCACCAGTGCAGCACTAGCCCGTTTGGTAAACCATAGAGTAACTTATACATACTGTGCCTTTAACAGTTTTTTGACAAGTTTTCAGAGATAATAAAATATGACATTGATGCACCAATGCGGTTTGTTTACAAATAACTTACCGGGAAACGCGAATCCGAAATTTCGCTATCTGCCTCTTTATCGCTCGAATACGCTAGAGTGACAGAGATGTCAGATAACGAAATTTCGATTTTCTTCTTTTGCGATAGACCCTCAGATTGTGTAGTGGTAACGTTTGTATGGAGAATCGATCGTCCCCTATCCTCTTAAGCATTGAAATTGAATACGCTAATAAGAACTTTTATATAAAAATAGTTATAAACTGAATTTGCATTCATATTTAGATTAGGGTTTATTAATTATTAGCGGCCTACAAAAATATTTGTGTTAGGATTTTTTTATATAATGAGATGGTTATGGTTAGACGAAGAGCCGGAAGAGGGGTTAGCCCCGGAAAATGTAGTTCTGCCCTTTTTAGTTCCTCGCCGTATGAGCTTGGATTTGATTTATATATCCAGTAGGATTGCAAGGACTTAATTGTAAGCAAGCGTAGGCGTGCGATACGTAAAACGAACCGTAACATACTAAAATCATCTTTTAGTTGGGTTAGGTTACAGGTCAATTATTACGCTCAAAAGCATTAAAAAAGGTCACTCACTGTGTACGGGAATTTTTATATTATATGGCCCGTTTTTAATGCTTTGGACTCTATAGTGTAGTTTCAGATATACAGGCAACCCGATTCTACGTCGAACAAATGGTAATGAAAGTATAGATTGGTTTAAGACGTAACGGAAATAGTAGATTGTGTCACAAGGGAGCAAAATGACATATTTACGGCGAGGGCGTACAATTGAATCCTAAACGAAGCGAAGGATTCTAAAATAGAATCCTGAGCGTAGCGAGGGATTCTAACATAGAATCCTGAGCGTAGTGAGGGATTCAAGTGTTAACGCCCAAGGTGAAAATAATTTTGCTACCATGTGGCACATACTGCTTTTCACATCACCTATGAGAAAATTACATACATATAAGTAGGGTTCAAATCATTATTATTTTAAGCAAAGATCGATACGGACAGTGCCAAAAATATGTATACACGACCTTAGTATAGGTCAGAGATGGGCATTAATCGATTAATCTTTTAGTTAACTAATCAATCGATTAAAAATATCAATCGTCATTTTTTAATCGCGATTAATTTAGTTGCGATTAAATTAGTTGTGAGAATGTTCGACTAACAACTAAATTAGTTTTAGTTTCAATCGACTAAATTTCACGATTAAATTTATATTAAAACTACGTAGTCGTCCGTTTTTGCATTTTTTATCTTGCAATATGTAACTACAAGTACGTATGTATGTAACATACGGAGGTACTCGTATGTTGTAACTATGTTAGTTTGGGTAGAATTTTGCGACTTATTTTGAAGCAGATATCTTCATCCGATTGAGCTAAAATTATGTATACACGTTTAATTTGAAATGCTTGAATGACAATGCAAATAATGCCATAATATTATTATAACGATATAATGGTAATAACGACAAATAGCGAAAAACTGCATTGTTTACAAATCGCAAACAATAAAGTAGGTTGGTGCATTATTAATACTTTGAATTATACGATACAGAGTAAATCTTAGACATAGAAACTATCAATATTTTGCTGTCTCTGACAATAGTAAAACTCTTTTTAGTGTCACGCGGTGACAAAACAATGGGATAATCCTACTTACCTGGAACTGGAAGTTGTTTGTTGCATTTTGGTGTAAGTGCCGACGCATCTTCTAAAAATAACACGTTCTGTTGAATGACACATCTGCATGTTGTTTATTATCTACGCGGTCTATTTTGTTTTCAACGTGTGGTCATTAAACTTACTTACTTTAGTAGCAAAATCTAGATCTGATTGAGACATACAAAATACTAACCCAACACTACGACCTTAAAGATTTCCATAAGATGCTAGAACGCAATAGTAACAACCGTCTGAGAGGTCATCAGTATAAGCTGGTGTCTCACAGGTCCTACAATAATCCTCATAGACACTTCTTTAGCAACAGAGTGGTCAACGCTTGGAACAAACTCCCAGGGGATGTAGTAGCGGCCCAAAGTGTCAATGAGTTTAAGAATAAATTAGATAAGCACAAAGCAAATTCTACTCAACACTGAGAACTTGGTTTATGACTCTTAGACCTGTACCAATAACTTCTGAGGTTATAAGAATATTAATGTTGCTTATTTTTTATATATAGTTTCCAGACCATATACTAAACCTAAAAATAATATTTTGTGTCATCCTAGGTATTTGCTTAGGTAGAAATTTAGGTATTTCTTTTTTCAATCAGCATTCTGTAAAAAAAATATTCGAGACGAAATTCTTTGTTTCCCTGTAAAGGCAAAGTGGCTTCCGACGTACACACGCATTTTGTGTCATTTTCATCCACGGGTATAATGGCATTTAATAAATACCTAATATTGATCCTAAAACGCCTAAAAAAATATTAGAGTCGGTAAGTGAAGTGTTGTACTTTACAGAACATTGTTATATGTTATTCAAACAAATCTGTGTCAAATTCATCCACCGCTTTTATTTAAAAAAAAATTTTTTCTAATTAACACCCTGTATCTGCCACAAAAAAAAATTCATATTATTAAGTTTACGTCTATAATATTATAATACCACATTGAGACATCATTCATAATTTGGGTCATTTTGATCCACGGTTTTTTTACTATCTGGCAAAATAAAACTCAATTGAGCAAGAAGGGCGTGCGCGGGGAAGGGTACCTACGCGGGTGGGGTGCTTATTATACTTGCCGCAATATCAGCTGGCGACTGAGATCTTAATACTATCTCCTTTACCCTTGTTAAGTTAAGACCAACCAAGAGATGGCATTATGAGCTGTCTCGCCACTTAGTTTTGCGATACAGTGTATTTATTTCATTCGGAGGCATAATTACATTGTCTTATCAATCTTACCGTAGTAGGTATATAAATATAATTAAAAATAAACTGTAGGCTGCACTCCTCATACTGACCAACATTTGTGACGTTCCTAATCAAAAGGTACCACTTTCTCTGACAGGTTATTTGTATAAAGATATAATCAAATTTCGTCTTTATGGTAAACGACAAAGTGGTACCTACCTTTTGATTGAGAATGTCACATCAGCGACTTAAAAATTACTTTTGTTTCGATTTTTAGTAGACTTTTTAAGTTTATTTTAAGACGCAATTTATTGTGATTTTTGTTATGTTTAAGCGTGGCAAGCAACATTAATTACATTGATGATGATGTTCATTAAATACAATATTTTTTCATACTATACTGAACTGTCACCCTATACATGAGAATGAACAGCGCCCTCTTGACAATGATCATATATTACTGGTCAGGCTTTAATATGTGTCATAATTTAGTAAAGTCCCCTTTGTGGATTCTAAGTTTCCGAGTTACAGCAGTTAAATGAAAGCGTTTTTTTTTTAAATATAAATTAAGGGTTGAATAAAGAGGAAAGAAAATTTGATTATTTTTGCGCTACGACGCACGGTTTAGGAGATACAGCCCTATAAAGTTTTTTTTATTGTTTTTTTCTTTTTTACATTGTGTTTTTTGTATATTACTTTGGGGTTTCATAAAGGGGAACGAAAATTTAATTATTTTTGCGCTACGACGCATGGTTTAGGAGATCAAGCCCTATAAAAAAAACTTTTTTTTTTGCGTTTTTTTTTGTATAAATTAATGGTTACATAAAGGGGACCGAAAAGTTGATTATTTTTGCGCTACGACGCACGGTTTAGGAGATACAGCCCTATATAGATTTTTTTCTTTTTCTTTTTTACGTTTTTAAATCTTAATTAAGGGCTTCTTAAGGGGAACGAAAATTTGATTATTTTTCGCTACCATGCACGGTTTAGGAGATACATCCCTAAAGTTTTTTTTTCTTTTTTTTGTCATTGCGTTTTTTGTTATTACTTTGGGGTTTCATAAAAGGGAACGAAAATTTTATTATTTTTGCGCCACCACGCACGGTTTAGGAGATATTATATCTATATATATAGCTATAATAGCTCTATAAAGTTTTTTCCTGGTTTTTTTTTTAAGTTTTAATTAAGGGTTTCTTAAGGGGAGCGAAAATTTGATTATTTTTGCGCTACGATGCACGATATAGGAGATACAGCTAATACAGCCCTATAAAGATTTTGTTTCTATAAAGTTTTTTTTCCTGTTTTTTTTTGTTTTTTTTTTAAGTATTAATTACGGGTTTCTTAAAGGGGTTTTTTAAATTATTTTTGCGCTACGACGCATGGTTTAAGAGATACAGCCATAGCAGCAATGATTTTTTTTTAAATTTTGCGTTTTTTTTTTTAAATATAAATTATGGGTTGCATAAAGGGGAACGAAAATTTTATTATTTTTGCGCTACGACGCATGGTTTAGGAGATACAGCCCTATAAAGATTTTTTTTAAAATTTTGCGTTTTTTTAATATAAATTATGGGTTGCATAAAGGGGAACGAAAATTTTATTGTTTTTGCGGTACCACGCACGGTTTAGGAGATACAGCTCTATAAAGTTTTTTTTCCTGGTTTTTTTTTGTTTTTTTTTTAAGTATTAATTACGGGTTTCTTAAAGGGGTTTTTTTAATTATTTTTGCGCTACGACGCATGGTTTAAGAGATACAGCCATAGCAGCAATGATTTTTTTTTTAAATTTTGCGTTTTTTTTTAAATATAAATTATGGGTTGCATAAAGGGGAACGAAAATTTTATTATTTTTGCGCTACGACGCATGGTTTAGGAGATACAGCCCTATAAAGATTTTTATTTTTAATTTTGCGTTTTTTTAAATATAAATTATGAGTTGCATAAAGGGGAACGAAAATTTTATTGTTTTTGCGCTACGACGCATGGTTTAGGAGATAAAGCCCTATAAAGATTTTTTTATTGTTTTTTTTCTTTTTTTCTTTTTTACATTGTGTTTTTTGTATATTACTTTGGGGTTTCATAAAGGAGAACGAAAATTTTATTATTTTTGTGCTATGACACATGGTTTAGGAGATACAGCCCTATAAAGATTTTTTTTTTAAATTTTGCGTTTTTTTAAATATAAATTATGGGTTGCATAAAGGGGAACGAAAATTTTATTGTTTTTGCGGTACCACGCACGGTTTAGGAGATACAGCTCTATAAAGTTTTTTTTCCTGGTTTTTTTTGTTTTTTTTTAAGTATTAATTACGGGTTTCTTAAAGGGGTTTTTTAAATTATTTTTGCGATACGACGCATGGTTTAAGAGATACAGCCCTATAATGATTTTTTTTTTAAATTTTGCGTTTTTTTTTAAATATAAATTATGGGTTGCATAAAGGGGAACGAAAATTTTATTATTTTTGCGCTACGACGCATGGTTTAGGAGATACAGCCCTATAAAGATTTTTTTTTAAATTTTGCGTTTTTTTTTAAATATAAATTATGGGCATAAAGGGGAACGAAAATTTTATTGTTTTTGCGGTACCACGCACGGTTTAGGAGATACAGCTCTATAAAGTTTTTTTTCCTGGTTTTTTTTTTGTTTTTTTTTAAGTATTAATTACGGGTTTCTTAAAGGGGTTTTTTTAAATTATTTTTGCACTACGACGCTTGGTTTAAGAGATAATGATGAGATGTTTTTTTTAATTTTGCGTTTTTTTTTAAATATAAATTATGGGTTGCATAAAGGGGAACGAAAATTTTATTATTTTTGCGCCATCACGCACGGTTTAGGAGATATTATATCTATATATATAGCTATAATAGCTCTATAAAGATTTTTTTCCTGGTTTTTTTTTAAGTTTTAATTAAGGGTTTCTTAAAGGGGAACGAAAATTTGATTATTTTTGTGCTACGATGCACGGTTTAGGAGATGCAGCCCTATAAAGATTTTTTTTGTTGTTTTTTTTTTCATTGTGTTTTTTGTATATTATTTTGGGGTTCCGTAAAGGGGAACGAAAATTTTGTTCTTTTTGCGCTACCACGCACGGTTTAGGAGATATAGCTCTATAAAGATTTTTTCCTGTTTTTTTTTTGTTTTTTTTTTTTAAGTATTAATTAAGGGATCCTTAAAGGGGAACGAAAAATTGATTATTTTTGCGCTACGATGCACGATTTAGGAGATGCAGCCCTATAAAGATCTTTTTTTTGTTTTTTTTTTCATTGTGTTTTTTGTATATTAGTTTGGGGTTCCACAAAGGGGAACGAAAATTTGATTATTTTTGCGCTACGACGGTTTAGGAGATACAGCCCTATAAAGTTTTTTTTGTGTTTTTTTTCATTGTGTTTTTTATATATTACTTTAGGGTTCCGTAAAGGGGAACGAAAATTTTATTATTTTTGCGCTACGATGCACGGTTTAGGAGATACAGCCCTAAAATGATTTTTTTTCCTCTTTTTCTTTTTTGCGTTTTTCAATCTTAATTAGGGGTTTCTTAAAGGGATTTTTTTAATTATTTTTGCGCTACGATGCACGGTGTAGGAGATACAGCCCTATAAAGTTTTTTTGTTATTTTTTTTCTTTTTTTTCATTGTGTTTTTAGTATATTACTTTGGGGCTTCATAAAGGGGAACGAAATTTTTATTATTTTTGCGCCACCACGCACGGTTTAGGAGATATTATATCTATATATATAGCTATAATAGCTCTATAAAGTTTTTTCCTGGTTTTTTTTTAAGTTTTAATTAAGGGTTTCTTAAGGGGAGCGAAAATTTGATTATTTTTGCGCTACGATGCACGATATAGGAGATACAGCTAATACAGCCCTATAAAGATTTTGTTTCTTTTTTTTTTCATTGTATTTTTCATGTATTACTTTTGGGTTACATAAAGGGGAACGAAAATTTTATTATTTTTGCGCTACGACGCATGGTTTAGGAGATACAGTCCTATATATTTTTTTACAATGCATGTGCTCGAAAAGTGCGTTTCCTACGGAGCCATATCGTGCGGAAAGTACTGCTTTTCCGCACTAGTGCTTTTTGTTTTCAATTTTTTTTTACAGTACATATGGTGCTACTTTCTCGCACTAGTGCGGAAAAGAGCACTTACCGTGCATATATCGAAAGTTTAAAGGGCCATATGTACTGTAAAACGTACGATACACGTGCGAATAAGTAATTCGCAACTCGTGTCGATTTAAAACACTCCTTTTAATAATTAAACTTATTTGCCATGACATGTTTTTTTATTTACTCGCACAATGCATAGTAAAACATTGTATGATACACGTGCGTAAAGATGACTTCCGCACTTGTTGCATAAATAGCAATTTTTTTTATCAAAGAATGAAAGAAAGTCACGGTATTAATAACCAAATTTTACTTTAGTGGTACCTTTTCCCTATCACTGTCACAAATGTATGTGGCGTTCACGTAAACGCGATATTTTTAAGATTTCCCTGCGCAATGTTGCCAGCTCGCTCGCAAATCAAACATGTACTTACAGTTCTTTTGCATAATGGTGACATTGTACAATATCTATGAGTTTTAAATAGGTAAAAGATAATTCGACGCATTCTTTGCTTGCTTGTTGCTTGTTGTTGTGTTGTTTGCGTAACTTCTTTGAATAAGTTGCGTTAATTTGGCGCACAGGCGAAGTAAACATGCGTTGCGTACGGCAAGGTCACGCCGCGGCCCCACCCTGCACGGCCTCCGTTGCCCATTCAGACCGCCCGCTAGCTTCGTTTGAACGCAAATAATATTTTTGTAATATTTGTTTATGCAGTGGATGGAAGTGACACAAATTCATACATCTTATTTATCTTGCATTTCAAATTAATAAGATGTGAACTCTAATATCTTTAATATTCTTTTGTAACGGTGACAGCCTGTTACAACAAAATCATCAAATATCTTATGAAGCTATGCCTTAATAAGACACAAAATCATTTAATGGACCTATTTAAACGATTAAATTCGACCTAAGTAATTTTTTTTAACTCTAATTTTTTTTTGTGTCATTTAGAATATTATGACATAGTATCAGATTGCAGTGGACGTAATTGACACAAACTATGTTTTCACGCTAAAAACACTATCCTAAATGCAACACAGTTACATGTGTTCTCTCGAATATTTTTTTCTCCAAGATAATTCAAAATAAAAAATAATTACCACAAAATAACAAATTACTAGAAAAGCAAATTATATATATGACACAAAACAAAATGTAAGATTTACATCTTAACAAAGTATTCATAAGCGAAAACAGAATTGACTTTAATATTTTTATAACCTAGGGGTCAAAATATAGCCAGCGGTACAGGTCTATCTGGATACAGGCATTATCAGTTGTTTATACTGCCTGCCTGCATTACAAATAATAATAATAATAATAAAATAATAGTGAGAACAGATCTCACTCCTTAGAAACGGTCAAAATATCGTAAGTAATACATGACTATTTTATTTTTAAACATCCGTTAAGATGTCCTAATCAGTCTGTCAACATAGCCATACCGAGGTATCCTATTCAATTTGCTTCTAACATTAGTCGCGAGAAAATAGTCTAACTAATTAGTCGATTACAAAATTTAGTTGTCCGAAATCAATCGGCAACTAATTTAGTTGCAACTAAAGTAGTTGCACTCTATACAACTAAGATTGATCAATCGTCGTTTTCAATCGTCAGTCGCAATTAATTCTTGTAATCTTAATCGTTAATCGTTAGTCGATTACATTTTGCCCATCTCTGGTATAGGTACATACTTCTGGCACTGTCCGTATCGATATTTTCAGACGTGACTGTACTGACAAATTAAAAGTACCTACAGCTCATAATTATGTACCTAATATATTTTCAAAGACAGCAGCAAACACCTAAAATGATACAATGAAAATCAAGTACATTATTTTTGTAGATTTTTCTGGTAACAAATTAGCTCTTACCCCTTTAAACCAAATCTTCGGAAGAACACTATGAAGAATGACATCACTTATATTTATTATTATAAAGTTATTGATTTAAACTAAGTATTTACAAATTTATACACAATACAGAACCGCATAATTATGCTTTGTGAAACATTTGTACAAAACTTTTTAAATATAAACTTTTTAAATTGCATAGACAAGTATGGCTGCGTTTAAGGAGACCTAAAATGTCAAAATAAAAATTAAATTATTAAACTAATGTTTTTTTACGTTTCTTTGTAAATATTACTCTAATTAATTAATTTACTTAATTTAAATATGCTATTAATTAATTTAAAATACGCTAATAACATTTATTGTTTACAATTACAACAAAATATTATTTAAGATAGAAAAATTGTATGCACGTAATCGATTATCAAGAAATTGTAATCGATTATATGCATACTAATTTCATATGTCTTTGTGTCAATATTTCATACTGGCAACAAAATGTCCTTGAACAGAAAAGTGCCACTTTGATCCCTCTTAGCAGGGAAGAAAAGTTCCCTTTTCGAATAGGTGATGTGAAAACAATATTGCACAGCACTCGGATGCAAAGAAGTGGATATATACTCGTGTCGTAACTAACTTAAAGTCATATAGTGCCTGCTGTTATTGCTCCCGTTGATTATAAGATACCTGACCCATGTAGCCTTATTTATTTTTAGGTACAAAAATAAAAATATGAATTTTAAGAATAAAAACAACAAAATTTATTAAATATTTTATTGAATCATCAATGTATTAATATGTAGTAGGCGTAGTAGCTTTGGATTAGAAAACAATGTTAAATATTAACTGTAACCGTTTTTGTAAAAAGGGTCCAATATTTAAAAAGTGGGTTTTATTAGGCACTTACATAAGTCAGGTACCTTATTTGGTTCAGTGTGAAAATAGCGATATCTCAGGGGAGTTTAAAATCAGTTTGACCTTACTAAGAGTACTATTTAATCATTTTGAATGTGTTGTCTTGTCACCTAATAGTAGTTTCAGTAGAACACATCTGTGCCTAATTCCCGCCATACATTGGACTGTTTTGTTCGGCCAGACACATATAATTTCAGGAAAATTGCACAATTGAAACTCATTGAGAAAATTGAAAATTTGATACCCATACGTAAATGTGACAAGTTTCCGAAAAGTTTCCAAGTGCAATATTCGCAATTATGAAAACTTTCCGACGGCGCATCAGTATGCCAGACGACACATCTGTCAACAAACTTTCCTTAACTTGTTGGTCAAGTTAAAGGCTTTATTTTGCCTAAATAACTTAGCTGCAGCGAGTTGTTAAGCCAAGCGTTGTTGTTAGTTCTGGTAAGTTTAATCCTCGGCAGAAATGTTTAGCGCCCTTTTTTGTGAATTATTTTACCCGTGCAGTCTTACACAATGTCTATATCACTGAACAGTCCTGTTACTGTAAGAACCCATTTTAGTAAAAATAGTTATAACAAGTTATAATAGTTATAATCTCGTTATAACTTGTTAACTGTATCGCCTTAATGAAAACGCGTTTTCACTAGTAAAACTAGTTTTCCGTATTGCCTCGGAGAAAACTAGTTTCAACTGGGATTTTTCAGTCAAAATCAAAAGTGCTATGGTGAAAACTAGTTTTCACTAATTATTCAAAATAATTTTTAGTTAGTTTTATCTAGTTTTGACTAGAAAAAGCGTTTTCACGGTAATCTGCCGGAGTGCCGGAGTTAAAAGATGGGTTACACGAAAAACTATATTCTGAAATATCATCAGTTCTAAGACAAAAGTAATCACAAGGATCATCCACTAGATTAAAAAAATAGAGGTGTCTGAAATGTTTTCGAATATTCTGATCAGCGTTAATCAAGTCGAGTCACTTTGATTCAAGTGGTTTCCGAGTTCCTAAGACGCGAATATTCGTGTCAGTTTTTTTGGAATCCAGCAAGTACAGTTCGCAGTAGAGTTTGATTGGCGGGTAACGTGTTCACTATGAAAGGAACTTGTTAAGGGTACGTATCTTAGGGGTGTGTAATGACTGATGATCGGTATAAAAATAAATAATATATTTTCTTTGGGTATAACAACATTTGATATACATAATTTCAAAGGGTATAATCACTCATTGTATATAATGCAGATTTGGTATAGTAGTAGCGGTTTGTTTTGTATAGGGGTCGCAATTCAAACCTAATCTACTTTTCTAGTAGCGGTTTTTTTAACAAAATTATTTATGCAATGTCTACGTGTAGGACAAAGTATTGGCGTATTTTGCATGCTTTACGAAATATTTTCTTTAACTCCGAATTACTATGTCGACTTGCGTATTAAGTAAAAGTAAATTAAACAGTTTATTAAGAAAACAAGCAGCTTTAAGATGATACCAATATTACACTAGAAAAAGTCGGCCAAGTGCGAGTCGGACTCGCGCACGAAGGGTTCCGTACCATTACGGAAAAAAACAGCAAAAAAATCACGTTTATTGTATGGGAGTCCCATTTAAATATTTATATTATTCTGTTTTTAGTATTTGTTGTTATAGCGGCAACAGAAATACATCTGTGAAAATTTCAACTGTCTAGCTATCACGGTTCATGAGATACAGCCTGGTGACAGACAGACGGACAGACGGACGGACAGACGGACAGACGGACGGACAGACGGACAGACGGACGGACAGACGGACAGCGGAGTCTTAGTAATAGGGTCCCATTTTTACCCTTTGGGTACGGAACCCTAAAAAGGCAAGCCAAAAAAGAACCAGGCTCGGAAAGTCGAAAAAATGGGTCCGAATGTCCCTTACGTAACGATGGAATGCTCCGTATACGCAAATGTTTTGGCTTAAACTTCGTATATGATATTATGGCCAAGAAAGAAAATCACACATGAGGCTTTAAGTCGCTGGTTACGCATATATCTCAATGAATATTTAATAAGTTTATTCGTAATTAATAATTAAATAATTAAATCGTAACTTCTTTCGTGAAATCCATTAAGAAGGCTTATATTAATCAGATTATATTACGTAACTGCTCCAATAACTAATTCTAAAAAACTTAAATGGATGCAATGGCGCCGTCAGCTATAAAATTAATAGTCAAATTAGCATACATAATACAAACTGTTAGGAAAACAAACATTTAGTTTTATATTAAAAACGGAAATTAGTTACGAGGCTATATTTCGTAAGTCGACAAGCATTTAATATGTAGACGGTTAAATAATAACATTCACATTACTTTAGTTTTGACTGTATTACTATACAGTTAGTCGGAATTAAGTAAAAACGTATGGAGATTATAATGGACAGAAGACGGACATTAAGAAATCTGCTGGACTAAACTGGATCAAAATACACGTCATACAGAGTCTGGTCATACAGAGAGACGTGGAAATTGATGGAGGACTAACCTAATTCACCGGCTGATATTGTTTTATATTTATTAATCAGATTAGTCAACAGGTGTTTTCAGTTGTACGTATTACACACACGTACACCGCAAGAAAATAGAGTTTGTCGTGTCACCTCGTTTTGAGCCCCTGACTGCCGCAGCCAGTACCGGAATCATCGGCGTCGACATTTCGAGTGAAGTCCAGTTCCGCGGCCATTTAGAGGGTAAGGCCAAATTAACCTGACCGATCGATCTGCCTGATCGATCTGTTGATCGAGACAGTATTTAACACCGGCCCACCGCCAACAGCTTTATACTGTTCTTATCTATGGGCAGGGGCACCCCAATACCAGCTTCTCCCTCTGGACCGCATACAACGAAGAGCGACTCGAATTGTCGTCTGCCAGCTTATTTCGGATCGGCATGACTCCTTGGCGCTGCGTAGATGTGTGGCCTCGCTCTGCATTTTCTATCGCATGTATAACGGGGAGTGCTCCGACGAACTGTTGTGATTAATCCCTACCGCTTATTTTCACCATTGCCCTACGCGACAACATTACCATCCTCACCACTTAGATGGTTGGCAGTCCTCAACTGTGCGTTTCTCCAGAAACTGCCTGCCTCGCCCAACTAAACTATGGAATGAGCTGTCGCCTGCGGTATTTCCTGACCGATACGACCTTCAAGAAGAGAGCGTATTCCCATCTTAAAGGTCGGCAACGCACTTACAACCCCTCTGATGTTGCGGGTGTTCATGGGCGGCGGTAATCGCTTACCATCAGGTAATCCGTCTGCTCGTTTGCCTCCTATATCATTAAAAAAAACGTATTTGCCAGTATTCTTAACAATACCTAGTATCCTTAAGTTATGATTGTTCTTATTGATTAGTGCCATAAAAGTACAGGTGTTGTTTTTTATTTTATTTTAGCCGGTTCCATTCCTGGGCGAGGAAAGCGTATTTTTTTAAATCTTTGAATGCATTTTTGTTTCTTTCCGAAAATAAAAGAATGTTTCTTTAAGTGAAATTTGCTATCTCCATTATTTAGAGTACTTGCCCTCCAGGTGGTATTAGAAAATTCCACCCTGTATACAAATATCAATATTTTTCCTGTACCGACACGTCTGAATATTGCGACAAGTATGAATAGTTTTCCGTTACGTAAGGCTTCACGTCGAAGTCACATTGCTACCGGATGGTGACAAACATAAATCATATAAAAAAAAAATAGGCATCACGTGTCCACCATCTTTTTATGAGCTGTAGCTATATTTGATAAAATTGTTTACAACCTATACGTACCTGGGGAGCTAGCAAAGTGATAATCGTTTATATAAAATGTAAATCGAAACTTATATAACGTATGTAAATTATTAATTTTCGTCGCATCATCGTCATTCCGTAATCGATTGTTATACTCGCTACGGCCCGAAATTGTTTCGATATAAAAAAAACTAAACACACAGTCAGCGAAGTTATAATGCCACCCATGCCATTTCCCTCTTAAAATCTGTTCGTATTAAAGGTCATACGGGGTCGTGTCCCCGTGGGGCCCACAGCTTATCAAAATGAAGATCGACAATCCCACACTGTGGATATGCCCAAGTGGCTCGTTCGCGTTCGTGTGTGGAGAAGTGTATTACTATTACTTCAAGTATGTCAAATTTACTCTAAGTTTATTAAAACAATTTTAGTGGCTGCGAAGTGAGACGTGTAAAGCTTTGCCAATATAAACACTCGAATACTTTTAATTTTTTTACCAACATAAAGTAAAATTAATAGGTAGCCGAAAGTAATCTTAAGAAAGGGGAGTTCCGAAGCAAAAACAGATTGGGATCCCCTGAATCCCCTGATCTACATTATCCTTATTAATTAATGCATTAATTTATGGCTATCTGAATGTGGAATGAGTTCAGAGCCTTTACTTTTATGGCTAGGCAATATCTCCTATGCAAATGGTTAGATATTAGAGGGATTTTCTAGCGCATTAATCCACTTTACGGCCAATAATAATTTATCACACACGCGTCAATAGAATAATGATGTGTTTCCATAGATTACAAACTGTAAAAACTTTACTGCACATGTTTTACGAACATTAAGACCTAGGCTTTATTTAATTTCTTGTGACATGATATGATACCGGAAACAATAACTATAAATGTAAGTAAATTATGACGTGGCCGTATGAAATTCAAAGTTGGTGTATTTGTGAACTGCTTTTTTAGGTCGGTAAAAATTTTTGTATCTTTCAGGCGATAAAAACTAATCAAAACACTTAATTCATTATATTTAGAAAATTATACAGCTGTATGCAATAATAGCGAGCTGAGTGCAATAACCGCGAGTAATAGGTCGGTCGCTGTATGAACGTCTACCCGCCACTATCAGAAATGCAACCTCTGACGGCATGTTTGATTGCCGACTTAAAGAGCTGCTATTATTGACATCGCATAGTGAAAAATACAAATATTAATATCGTATTTTTGTTTGATATTAAATTGTAAATTTTTGATTTTATATTATTGTATTGTATTTGATTTTTTGACATTGTTTTATGACTTTCTGACATTAGATTAACTAGGAAGCCCTAGTATTATATACAACATTGACATTTCATATTGACATTTCATATTTAAATTACTTCAATTCGGAATTTTACTACATTTTCTACATCTATGACTATTTATACATTTTATTTTTTTTGTTCACATTTTGGTTTGTATGATTATCTTATTTTTTGTTTTGTTGCTTATTATTATTATTTTTAAATTTGACGATCTTTTTGTGAATTTGTGATATTTTTAAGTGAAAATAACATGTAATTTCCAATTAGAAATAAATATATCTATCTATCTAGCAGTCAATGAGGAAAGGAAAAATAAGAGAAAACCATAACTTTAGATGAATAATATTCGAACTTTTATTATTATTCTTCTGCGTTACTAAACATTAATTCAAAATTAACCGTAAACTTTGCCTAAATAATCGGCTTATTTACTTCCTAACAGATACTCGTATTCTTAAATAATCGGCTTATTTACTTCCTAACAGATACTCGTATTCTTAAATAATCGGCTTATTTACTTCCTAACAGATACTCGTATTCTTAAATAATCGGCTTATTTACTTCCTAACAGATACTCGTATTCTTAAATAATCGGCTTATTTACTTCCTAACAGATACTCGTATTCTTAAATAATCGGCTTATTTACTTCCTAACAGATACTCGTATTCTTAAATAATCGGCTTATTTACCTACTTCCTAGCAGATATTCTTAAAACACTGGAAAATCTAATGAGATAACCCATTTCGTAAAGAAAATATGAAACTTTTCTGTAAGACGATCTTCCTCGCAGAGTGTACTAATGGCCCCATCATTCGGACTTGTTGTTGATTTTTGACCGACTACTTGGTTTGTTTGTGTTGTTTGCCTTAGGCTCTGATGATAATGCCACCCACGACTAACCATGACTGTCTAAAGCCTATTTTTAGAAATGATTATTTCAATAAACAAACTGCTATTATATTTCTCACTACTGGTAGCTTTCACATAACAGTAGAACATAAGATATAAACAACCACGAAAACGCAAGCATTCGCCCTTGTATCCCTTTCCATAATCGGGTAACAAATAATGGTTTCGTTTACCATTGATAACAACGTGACGTGTTTAGACGGCTTCGGCCTTATTTAAAAAAAAAACAGTGGGCTTTTCAATACATAACTACGGGTATCAAATTTCCTGCATATCTCTACCTCTCATCACCTAATTTTAAAGGATAGTCATAATCGCAATTTGTTTGCAAGTATAATAAAAACTTTAGGGTCCGCAAAGTTTGTTTCGCTTCGATGCCTGTTGCGTAATTTCGAAAACATTTTGTCTCAACTGTGACGTTGGGGCCCATTTCATGAGGACTTGTAATACAAGCGGAAGTCTCTTTCTAATAAAATGAATTAAAAAGGGGCTTCCGCTCACAAGCTGTTATGAAACTCGCCTCTAAATTGATACCGAAAGCCTGCGGAGAGCAAGATGAAAGCTAAGCTGCAAAACTAACTTCCATCAATTACTTACTGCATAAGCTCGAAGGGCCTAATTCAAAAAAGGGAGGAGATTCTAGTAAAAATTTCATAGTCGGGATAAACTGATTTAATTTTTTTTTTCAATAACACCTGTTGACTGTTCTACATATAGTCTGTTTCTGTTTTAATTATAAAGTGCTATTTACGCCATACATTTTCTATGCAAGAGACAAATGAGCGTTCCATACTATTTCCCATGTGCAGTAATTCATAGTTAAAAAACCGGCCAAGTGCGAGTCGGACTCGTGCACGGAGGGTTCCGTACATTACATAATTTTAACAATGTATTTTTTATGTGAAACGCGAGTGAAAGGTAAATTGCGGTTTACGATTTATAACGTATTAAAAAAAACTACTTACCAGATCTCGTTCAAACCAATTTTCGGTGGAAGTTTGCATGGTAGTGTAACATCATATATTTTTTTTTTGTTTTATCATTCTCTTATTTTAGAAGTTACAGGGGGGGGACACACATTTTACCACTTTGGAAGTGTCTCTCGCGCAAACTATTCAGTTTAGATAAAAATTATATTAGAAACCTCAATATCATTTTTGAAGACCTATGCATAGATACCCCACACGTGTGGGTTTGATAAAATTTTTTTTTGATTTTCAGTTCCAAGTATAGGGAAACCCCCAAAATTTATTGTTTTTTTTGTGTGAAAATCTTAATGCGGTTCACAGAATACATCTACTTACCAAGTTTCAACAGTATAGTTCTTATAGTGTCAGAGAAAAGTGGCTGTGACATACGGACGGACAGATAGACATGACGAATCTATAAGGGTTCCGTTTTTTGCCATTTGGCTACGGAACCCTAAAAACAGATTATAGAAGATTCTCCCGCGATTAAAAAACAACCAGATCCTAAGTAACTATATTTTCAGAAACCATTTCGGGATGCGTAGGTATTCCCCTTTCGGCGATGCTATACGAATTTTCTGAACAAAACGTCTATGAGATAAAAACATCCGAGAAGTAACGCCATCTCTTCAAACTTAATTATAGTTGTGATATCAGGGAAAACATGGCGCAAACTTGCATTGAAGGCAAAGTTTATTTCTTTGATTTGAGCATGCAGCGCCATCTAATGATTAACGCTGCAAATGCGGACAGTGATATCTGTTGAACATTGTGAGAACTACTGATCCGTTGCGTTACCTGTTGTCAGTCACCTTTGCGAATTGTCCCCCACTAGACATTTCTATCGTTTAAATCGGTAGATGGTGCGTTACTGACACAAATTACAGGGGGTCGATTTTTGAATTTCTTGTGGCTCCCTTCAATTTATTATATCTCCACTACTAGGCATTTGAAATCTACTAATGGAATTGAAAACGAGTGGTCAATCCCAGTATTCATTCCCAATTTCTCTTGCTCGTATTTCAGCAATATCAAATCGTCGTTGTCCACAGATTTTCGAGTGACGAAATCGAGCCCTCGAAATTCAAAAATCGGCCTCCGATTCTAGCACATTCCTTTGTCTGTGGATTCTGTGGTTTCAGTGAACATGTTGTTTAAAAATGAAACATTCGCGCGAACAAGAAAGAATTATACAATATTGCCAAACATAACTACTTACGTTTGTCTGTTCTCTTACATCTGACTCGTCGTTGTCATTTTTCCTGCAAAAAAAAAACATTATCTTATGAATCGCAATAAGACCAATATAATAAATTGCCGCATCAACTACATTTTCTGTACAGATGGCCCAAAAATACATTGACAAATATTTTTTAGGGATATTTTTGTTATTTAAAAAATGTTACTTAATATTAACATGAACATAATAAATAACACATTATTAATATATGCATACACTTCGTCTTTAATAAATTCAGTAATTTAATTAATAAATTAACAATTAAAACATCAAACATTTAACTAAAACAAAACGTATTATCTTCAAAATATAAGCCTTTGGCTTTTGCAAA